>NC_079212.1:16578846-16681346 GCF_029633865.1 Lampris incognitus | reverse complement strand
TGATAGAGATTCAGACCAGGGGTTCCTATCAGTGGCTTTTATTGCCTGCATTCACAAATAAAACAACAATCCATGAGATTTCTGCTGCAACGCGACTGCATACAAGTCTCCAGCGGAGATGGTCTAGCTCTAAGGTACGGATAGCGCAAATGCCCAAAATGTGTCAAAGTGAGAATAAATAGACAAACAGTCGCGCAGCCTCATATTTAACCTTAGTGAATGCGGTACAACATCTGGGGTTTACACAAACCATCAAAAAGCATTGGATTACAGTAACATGTTAAAATACAAATTTTGGGAGAATTCACTGTATCTGAGTGAGGTCATTTTCAACTCTGTTACACCCACCCCCACTGAATTCTGGACAAAATTATACACATGTTCACAAACTATACCTATGATTCATCTGGTGTCATGGGACTACACACAAGAAGACCGACTCTAGAAGTATCCTTTAAGGATGCGGTGGACAGAGAGCGATGTCATAAACTCTCCAACCAGCCACCGGTTATAGAATGCCTTACACATTCTACACTTGCCCAAAAACTGTCAATGCACATAGAAGTAGGTATAAGCGTTCACCTAGTACCGCACTTCTAAAGACATTAGAAAGATCTGCAAAAAAAGAAAAAAAACAAAGAGACTTATGCCCTAAGAGCTTGAACTACAGCGCTGCATACAGTCTGAACATTCTGCCGCAGTCGTCTAGTGACATCTTGTCCAGCTATCGTGTAAAGGAGCCTGTTAACTGGTCGAACGACACAACCCAGACGTGTAGTGCGGTGTGGTGCAGACTCAGGCAGTTCAGTGGGTGCAACAGTATGTGCAGCGTCACTTACAGAGTCAGAAGTAACTGTAGACAAAACTGTGTGATGGCCACTAACAGTAGAGGTGTCATCCCTATCAACAGTGTCATCAGTGAGTGAGGCGTGAGAGAGTTCAGAGTGTGAGTCTGAGACCTTGTCAGTCAACACGTCGTTAGTAAAGTCAGCAGAAGGCTCCCTAGCACCTCCTTCAGGAGACTGTTGACTTGGGGTGTTGTTCAGGTGACTGACCCATTCTCTGGTTCTCTCCTCAGACGCAGGCAGGATATCTGAGTAATTTTCAGGTTCAGGGACGCTCACAAGACTGTGCACATCATCAACTCCACATTGAGTCTCATCCTGCTGAACGGACACTTGGGTCTGAGTGTGCTCTGACGTAGTTTGACCTGAGGCCATGGCATGGACAGAGACGGAGGACTGGACGGAGGACATTGAGAGACCAGACTGAGAAGACTGTGGCACATCTTGAATAGGAAGAAAATTCACAAGCATAAGTAGATTACGATGGACAATCCGCTCACGCCCTGTGACAGTGTCCTGTATCTTATATGTGTGCGATTGGGGATTCAGCTCAGTCACAGTGTAAACAATAGACTCCCATCGGTCAGCAACTTTTCTCTTTCCCCTCTCTTTCTTATTAGCCACAAGCACTCGGTCTCCAATTTCAATTGTCGGTCCTTTCGCTTTCCTGTTATACAGTCTCGCCTGTTTGTTCTGTTCCTTTGTCACATGCTCTTGAGCAATTAGCATGGCTTCCTTAAGGTCCTCAGACAGCTTCGTGACATATCTGCCAAAGTCAGTCACATCAGGGTCAGTCGAGATGTTTCCAAACAGGATATCTACTGGAAGACGGGGCACCCTTCCAAACATCAGGTAAAATGGTGCATATCCTGTTGTCTCATGGGCAGTGCAATTGTACATGAATGTGAGAGTTTGTAAACATCTGGGCCAGTCTTGCTTTGATTCTGAGGGAAGAGCTCTGATCATATCGCCCAGCGTTCGATTAAAACGTTCGACGCTGCCATTTCCCATCGGGTGGTATGGAGTAGTATGGGACTTTCGCACACCAGATAACTGTAGAAGTTCAGCGATCAACTCGCTTTCAAAGCTTGGACCCTGGTCACTGTGGATCCTCTCAGGGAATCCATAGACGCAGAAATACTTCTCCCAGAGGACTTTCGCTACTTGTTTGGCTGATTGATCCCTGCAGGCAAAGGCCTGAGCCAGTCTGGTAAAATGGTCGGTCATTACTAAAACATCCACAGATTTGTTGTGCGAATCTTCAGCTGACCAGAAATCAACGCATACAAGTTGCAGTGGTCTGGAGGTGACAATACTTTCAAGAGGAGCTCTTCCTACAGGCTCGGCCATTTTGCTCACTATACAACGCTGACAATGACGAACGTAATCTCTCACATCTCTGTCCATGTGCAGCCAAAAAAAATCTCTGTCTGGCAATGCTCAGGGTTATTGACTGACCTTGATGACCTGCACTGTCATGCACTCCTTTCAAGACTTTAGTCTTCAGACAACTGATGGCGTCTTGTCTTTGAAATTTGATCACGTGACACTCTGTACAAGACGTCATCACTCAGAACAAACTTTTCCCAGTGTTTCAGCAGCCTCAGGACTTGACTCGACTCCTGTGCTCTTTCCCGTCTGGATGGTCTCCGAGACCGCTCCACAAAAAAAACGAATGCGAGACAATGTACTATCTCTAGATTGTGCATCACGGAGATCTCCAGCAGTGAAGCCAGGCAGGCTGGGCAAACCGTCAGGAATGAGCTGGGGTATGTGACGCACAAGGGCTGTCGCACGCGTCCTTGCTCCAGGAGCCCATTCAGTGTGTGACTGGATAACAGCAGAGACTTCCTGTGTGGATAAAGACTGAGCTGACATAGGAAGGGACTGGGTATTTGTGGCTACAAGAAGTGTTTGCTTCTCTGCCATTACAGACTGGTTGGTTGACTCTCTGAAGGTCTGTTGAATAGCTGTGTCAGACAAAACAGCAGCTTCTCTGGTGAGGTCATGAAGTGGTTCACTGACCAGTCTGCGACCGACACTTTTGCAAAAAGGGACACGGCTGAGAGCGTCAGCAACAATATTACTTGGGCCTGGCACATATTTGATGTCAAAATTGTAACTGGCTAATTTTGACACCCATCGCTGCTCACAACAGTCAAGTTTAGGTTTAGTCATAATATGAGTCAATGGATTATTGTCAGTCCACACAGTTAATTCGTGGCCTTTCAACCAGTGGCTAAACTTGTCACAAACTGACCACTTCAGTGCAAGAAACTCTAATCGATGGGCTGGATAGTTCTTCTGTGACCGAGTTAAGGACTTGCTAGCAAATGCAATTGGTCTAGCCACTGAGTCACCTTCACGCACTTGAGATAAAATGGCCCCAAGGCCATCCAACGAGGCGTCCGTAGACAGCAAAAACGGTTGACTAAAGTCTGGGTGGGCCAAAACAACGGAATCTATGAGGGCCTGTTTGAGTTCAGCAAATGCCATAATCATGGTCAGTAGTCCAGTCGGTTGACTTTAGTTTGCGGCTCACTACAGCACACCTAGGTTTTCGGCCTGTCTTCTGTTTCTGACCAGCCAGCAGTGAGAACAGGGGCTTCGCAGGGGCTGAGTATCCTGGGATGAAGTGCTGATAAAAATTTAGCATGCCAAGAAAAGATCGCACACGTTTCTCAGATGGTGTCACTCCATCCGCTTCCATCAAGTCAGTCACAGTCATACTGCTTATGCTCTCAACTTTGCCTGGGTCAGTCGAAACTCCATGCTCGTCAACAATATGGCCAAGGAATTTGACAGACTTCCTCAAAAAGTAGCATTTCTTAGGTGCCAATTTCAAGTTGTGGGCACGGAGTCTTTTGAACACCATTTCAAGACGTGCAAGGGCAGAACTTTCATCAGGAGCAAAAATCAAAATATCATCTAAATAGCATAACAGACTTAGACAATTTTGATCACCAAAAATGGAAGTCATCATTCTCATGAAACTCCCTGGACTGTTACAGAGCCCCTGTGGCAGCCTGTTGTATTCGTAAAGCCCCATAGGTGTAGTGAACGCTGAATACTTTCTGTCATCCTCATGTAAGGGCATGTTATAAAATCCTGAAGTCGAGTCCATTGTGCTGAACAGTGAATTGCCACCAAGTGCTGCCAAGCAATTGGCCTGATGTGGCAGAGGGTGAGCGTCCTTCAAAGTCCTCTTGTTCAGCCACCTGAAGTCAGTACACACACGCAAATCACCATTCTTCTTCCAGATAAGGACTAATGGTGAGGCATACTCGCTTGTTGACTTTCGAATGATCTCTTTTTCTTCCATTTCACTTAAGACCTGACGTAGTTTTTGATACTGGCTCGGTGGCACACGTCTGAAAGGAAGTCTGAATGGCTTTTGGTCAATCAAGTGGATTCTGTGGACAAACTCTTCTGCTTTGCCGCAGTCAAGGTGATTGCATGAGAAGACATCCTGGTAGCGAACAATAAGTTTGGACAACTTGTCTTTACAGTCCGATGACGCATCACACAGGCTGATGTCCAGCTCACTCAGGCCAATGGACTCTAGATTCTCCCCAGCACATCTTGCATCAGGACAGACAGGAGTAGTAGGCACGGTGGAAGCGCTCTGATGACCACTGACTAGGTCTAAATCTTCCAAAGCGACACAGGGCACCAGGTCAGCAAGCTTAGCGTTACATCTCAAAAACAAAGGCTTTTCAGAGACATTCATCACTTTCAAGGGAACCCATCCATCTGCCCACAGGGGTGTGACAACTCTGGCGACCATCAGTCCTTTGGGTGCAGACCGTGCTGACGTAGGCTCTGTCATCACCGCACTACCAGGAGACACGTGTGGGTTTTGGCAGCTTTCCCCATAAAAGGTATTCACAGCCGGGTTGAAGGCAAGTGGCCGAGTTGCAACGTACTGTGCCTATCTTGTCAGGCATTTCACCAGCGCCCCATCTATGCAAGCCAGCTAGCATGGAGAGAAAATGTTCGGTTTCAGTGTCGGTGGAGGACGGTGCAGAAACTGCTGTCCAGTACGTACTACACTTCTTTGACTCACACAGTATGTGTTTGATCACATTGGTTCCAATAATTAGGTCATCATGTTGTCCTTCAACTACAATCGTCGGCACAATCATTTTGCAGTCATTAACTTCCATGTTAATGTAAAAGGCTGACTTCGGGTGCACTCGTCGACCACTGACACCAATGAGAGTCACATCGGTGGAGAATCTCTCTGCTTCACACACTGCCCCAACAGAGAGCAGGTTACGCATAGCAGTATCACTGACTGTACATGCCATTGAGCCACTATCTAGCATACCCCCAAGAGTCACTTTGCTGCCCACCTTCACTGGTACGTAAAATAAGCTGTCACTGCCACCCACAGTCTGAGTGTTTTGATACACAGTGTTTGTTGACTGAAATTGAGAAAAATTGACAAAATTAAAAGTTGAATCAAAAATATCGGTGTCTAACAAGTGGGAGGATTCTTTATGACCTGTATTGCCTCCCTCTGAATACAGGTCAGCTAGTTTCCCGAAGCTGGGCTGAGTTGGGGCGGGGCATTGTTTGGACAGTGCTGCCTTGAGTGACCAGGGGCCAGACACTTGAAACAGAGATGGTCAGATTTGCAGTGAAACAAGGTGGAGTGATTAACATCTCTACAAACTCTACATGGCGGTGAGCTGAAAGGGCTGGGGCGTTTCTGACTACGCTCAGGATTGCGCGGCTCCACCCTGGCCAAGACTCTCTCAAGCATGCTCATCATGCGGCCAAGGACTCCATCATCCGGCTGCTGAGCATTCTGTGGCGGCGGGACGTGCTGTGGGCGCTGGACATTCTGCTGGACACATGCAGAGTCTGAGCATGAGCTGGGGAGTATGAAACAAAGACGTGGCATGAGAACATGGTGGACAAGTTGACTGGGGGTCCATCCGATGAGAATCAGAGTGAGCGCAGGTGTTTGAATCATTGTCGAACACAGCTGCAGGGTGACTTTTCAGCTTTTCAGCAACCCATTCCCTTTGATATTCATCTATCCTGAGCTGGATGTCTTTAGAGGTCCACTCACTGACAGGCTTGCATTTCAAAATTGAGGAAAGCTGCGGATCAGGACAGTGCTTCGCAAACATTTGTGCCACCTCTCCACTTATGTTCTCCATTCTCCTACCCTGACGGTGCAGTCCCTCATCAGCTGTGTCTGCTGCTTTGTTTAGTCTGATCCAGTAGTCGACTGGATTTTCTTTTGGATTGGGCAGTGTGGTGTAACAATCTTGCAACGGAAGTGATGATGAAGACTGACTGAAATATCGCTTTAGAATGTCATACATGAGATCTGGCTTCTGCTTCACATCAAGTGTGTCATCACTCCTCAGAGCTACTTTGACCACGTCTCTTGCCTTTCCTAAAAGCCTTCCTTGTATCTCATCCGCCTGTTCAGCTGTTGTGTAAGACTGTTTCCTAAGGTGAGCTTTTGTCATGGCTATCCATTCCTGAACAGAGTACTTGTCAGAACTATGTCCCCTAAAAGTCCCAGGTTCACGTTCAGTCTTGACATGAACTACTACTGGCGTTGTGTTTTGTTGTGTAGGGCCTGAAGTCAGAACAGCCGCTGGTTTGTCACTCAAAGGTGTATCATGTGTATTAGTACGATCAGTAAGTCCAGAAGAGAAAAGTCTAGCTGCAATGGAGTTACCTATTTGCTCTCCCAGTTGGCCTACCATATCAGTCAGGCGTTGCATAGCAATGCTATCATTCACCGGAGTAGAAGTCTGTGCATCCACCCTCAAAAACTGTTCACTAGGAGACCAGCCCGGGCTCACACTATGCCCCCTGTCCCAAACATCACTAACATGTTCTTGAAGACCACCTGCACTCTCACTTCCATACCCACTAGACAATGTGTTAGCATTCAGACCATTAAAATGAGCACCCCTGCCCCTATTCACAGAGAAGCCTTTAAACCCATTGACCTGACTGTTATTTCCCTCAGCCATGATACCTTTAGAAACATAAAATTAGAAATAGAAATCATAATAAAAATAGAAATGACAAATGTAGAAAATTGCTGTCACACCACCTGAAAAATACTGAACACCAAACTGTAGTGTGATGTGAGAAAAATATTTCTAAATATAGCAATATAGTACACTGAAATTAAAGAGAAATGGCTAGACAATGTACAGTGTAGTTACACTTCCTCGTATTAAAACTACCATGGATATATTTTAAATGCAGTGTTAGAGTGTCCCCTAGCGGTCATATACGGAATCACCAGAAAGCAGCGCAGCGCAGCGCAGCGCAGCGCAGCCCCCTCGGCGACCTGCTTGCGGAGCTGATCCAATTGATCCAGAAGAAGTCACGGCACCAGTGTAACGACCCTCACTTGTGCAGGTGTTCGTGATAGAGATTCAGACCAGGGGTTCCTATCAGTGGCTTTTATTGCCTGCATTCACAAATAAAACAACAATCCATGAGATTTCTGCTGCAACGCGAATGCATACAAGTCACCAGCGGAGATGGTCTAGCTCTCTAAGGTACGGGTAGCGCAAATGCCCAAAATGTGTCAAAGTGAGAATAAATAGACTAACAGTCGCGCAGCCTCATATTTAACCTTAGTGAATGCGGTACAACATCTGGGGTTTACACAAACCATCAAAAAGCATTGGATTACAATAACATGTTAAAATACAAATTTTGGGAGAATTCACTTTATCTGAGTGAGGTCATTTTCAACTCTGTAACACCTGTTAGGGTTAATACTCCTGCTTGTGCCCCTGAGCAAGGCAATGGAAAGGAGGACTGGAGTTGGTCCCCGGGCGCTGCAGCTGCCCGTTGCTCCTATATAATAGGGAGGGTTAAATGCGCTGAACAAATTCTGTTGAAATCTCTCCAATGACAAAATAAAGTGTCTTTATTCTTTCTTGTTAGGTCCACCACTTGACAGAGCACCATTCTTGTGAGGACAAACTCAGTTTGTGAGGACATTTTAACTGGTCTTCACTCCTTCAGGGGTCTATTTTCAGGTTAAGGTTAGGATAAAGGTTAAGGTCGGACATGTAGTTCTGATGGTGTAGGACGAGGGGCGAGAGAATGAATCTAGTCAAGTCAAGTCAAGTCAATTTTATTTGTATAGCCCAATATCACAAATTACAAATTTGCCTCAAGCGGCTTTAAAGCAACACAGCATCCTGTCCTTAGACCCTCGCATCAGATAAGGAACTACTTCCTAAAAAAAAACCTTTATCAGGGAGAAAAAAATGGGAAGAAACCTCGGGGAGAGCAACAGAAGAGGGATCTCTCTCCCAAGACGGACAATGTGTAATGGATGTTATGTTCAATAAGGAAACATCACACAACTGTACGTAGATATACGTGTGTGTGTGTGTGTGTGTGTGTGTGTGTGTGTGTGTGTGTGTGTGTGTGTGTGTGTGTGTGTGTGAGTGAGTGAGTGAGTCGGTGGCATTGGAGGGCAATACAAAGCTCTGGTAAATAACCCCCCCCCCCCCAATTCCTTGTCTTCATCAGTTTAATGAATATAGCACAGCTTGTATGGACGTAAAACAGTTAACATCAGGGGGAGGGGGTGGTGCATATGGGGGCTTAGGGAGCCGACTGGAGCTAAAGTTTGGGGAAGTCAGGTTCATCGGTAGGGAGCTGGTGTGGGCGATCACTTGGGATAAAACAACTGAAGAAAACTGGAGAGAGGCATCCGGAGGAACATGGATGACCCCTTTGGTAACTTCTATAGCTCAATTCAAAGGGAAAGGGCAGGTGGTCTATCTAGTCTTTTAAAACAATTCATTTTGACAGAGAGAGAGATCAGCCAAGAGAGCTGGTCTACATCATCTATACGTACCAGTATGCATTGTGCAAATGTTCCTCAATGGCTGAGATTAGACAACGAACATCTCAGCCGGTCTGCCTTGCAGTTCTTCTGGTATCACTGACGTCAACAGTTGACGGAAGTAAGCCAGTTGGCATTGCAGGCCATGGTGAAATAGACAACACTGGCAAGTAATGAGTACATTATTGAGATGCCGCCGCTAAGATAATACGCGGAAATGAGGTTGAACATTCAAGAAATTTCACTTTATCTGCCAAAGTGAGGCTTGAGAGTATCCTTTAAATGTGTAAGCTAACCTTTCGTGCTTCGATACTGCACATTACAAAAAGGGTCACACCAGTAAATCTGCAAGAAAGCTGATTTCACGAGATGACTAAAGGACGGATTTTCAGATTTTGTTAGTTGCTGTTAAGGCCCCGGCCGGATCCAGTGCCTTCAGTATTACGGGCTTCTTAACACCATCCAGCAGGCAGCCTGTGATGTGAGTTTCCCTGGTTCCAGAGGTGAGGCCGAGGCCTGTACTTAGGCCTGCAGGACCCCCGGGCTTTGAAACAGCACCCATGTGGAGAACAGGCTAGATTCCTCTGAGTAATCTTATACATCAAGTAAACTTATAAATCCTCTTTTTATTTTTAATTGGTTTTCTTGCAGTGTTTCCATTCGACTGTTTGGCGTTTGCGTCCCCCTTTTTAACCCTTCGTTCTTTTCTCCTATCCTCGCAGTATTGCTCATTTCGTCACATTGTTATTGTACTCTCTTTCTTCGTGACGTTAAAACACGTTGTTGTGAAACATGCTACAAAAAAAGGTGTTGAAAGTTTTTCCACGAACACATCGTTTTATTTTTTATTTTATTTTTTCTGCTGGCTCATCGGTAGAAACTGAAAATCCTTTATGCGAATGGAATTGATCATTCTGCTTGTGTGCCACCCACAGTTAAGATGGCCTTTGACAGGATGCGGATTCGGAACCCCCAAAAACCCGGGCTGCAACACACACACACACATGCGCGTGCACACATACGCACGTGCACACACATGCAAATACTTACACATGTGCACAGACACACACACATGTGCACAGACACACACACACACGTGTGCACACACATGCACATGCACACACATGCAAATACTTACACATGTGCACAGACACACACACATAAACACACACACACACACACATAAACACACACACACACACACACACACACACACACACACAAACATGAGGCAGAGTTTAGCAAGGCTGGGAAGTCTGCGGGTGGCATGGATCACTAATCTAAGACAGGCTGTGTAATAAGGATGCTCGAGAGGGGAAAAGGACAGATTGATGCAGGAAGGCTTGGGCATGGCGGCGAGTGAAGACAGTAGTGGCAGCGTGCATGCCCTATATTGCAAAAAAGATCACGTAAATTCTAACATCCTGAGGGTGGATGTTGGCGGACGGATATAAACTTGCACCGTACCATTTCTGGAGGTGTCTTGGCACCGCACCGGCAGCTTTGGTACTGCTCCATCACATAAAAATACACCCCGATGCGCTCAAAACCAGTTCCGAGGGCGCCCATTATGAGCAAATGAACATCGGCATGTCTAAAAATACAATCGAATGTCAGTATCAGCATGTGGCCGCCTTGTATTTATTTGGCGATGTAAAGCCAGCCATCATTCTGATATATTAAAAACACACACTTCAAGGTGGTGGTTATTGCTTTCCCCCCAGTTTATTGTTGTGCCAGTTCAACAGTAAAACATGGTTGTGAGTGGAGACATCGTCTTGGCACTATGTTGGACAGCGGCCTTGCCAGCTCCCAATAAATAGACCTCTTAAATAAGGCAGAGATTGTATTACAGTGCAGAAATGCAGACCTGAAAGATGTTGAGCGCGCAGAACAAGTGGGCTTAATACAGTCTGTATCTCTGTATCTCTCTCTCTCTCTCTCTCTCTCTCTCTCTCTCTCTCTCTCTCTCTCTCTCTCTCTCTCTCTCTCTCTCTCTCTCTCTCCCTCGTGAAAATCTTTGTTTGTAAAACAGCCCCCGGCAGATGAAATATGCTGACCTCAGTTGCAGCTCCGAGATGCCGTAAATCCTTTTTCATGAACATTCGCTTGCATTTGTTTCTCTTTGTGGCGTGTTCATCGTTTGACTCATCATCTGAATGTGTGCGCTGCACGGCAACACATTCGTTTGCACGACGCGGCTAAAATGGCAGCGCGCGACTGGAACCGAGAGAGGAATTTCCCACGGCAGGCCTGCAGCTCCATGTGCTGGGATGAGAGATTTACCACCCTCAATGTGCACTGCACGACAATACACAGAAAAACGAGGCGGGCGAGAGAGAGAGAGCGAGGGGGGGAGAGAGAGGGAGAGAGGGGGAGCAAGAGAGAGAGGGAGAGAGAGAGAAGTTACATGGAAAAGAGAAGTCACTAAATGAGTTCCCTCTTAATGTTAATCTTGAAAACAAGGTTCTGCATTTGCGTTCAGTTCCTACCGGTGTGTGTGTGTGTGTGTGTGTGTGTGTGTGTGTGTAGTGAACAGTACCGTTGTGTGAAAAGTGGTATAAAACAAGGCAGCATAGCATACATAACTTTAGACAATACAGGAATAAATACACTTTTTCTTTTGTTTGGAAAAAAAAACAAACCCAAAACTATTTACACAATATTGTACATATAATAAATTCATAGATTCAAAACCTCCATCCAGGTCTCTCCGTCATAAAAAAAATACACACAACAGCACCTACGGTAACAAAAATTACAAAAGCTACGATAAAAAAAAAGAAACTGAACAAAAGATTGTTGACTGTGTATCAGTTTACAATCACTGCTTTATAGTATGTCTCATATACACAGTAGAAAGCACAGGATGTGTGTGTGCGCGTGCTAGTGTGTGTGTGTGCGTGTACGTGTGTGTGTGCTAGCGTGTGTGTTTTAAAACAGGAATTTGTTGATTGACAAAAGTTGATTGTCAGAATTTCCTATCCAGCTGCCAATTTCTTCTGCCTTATTCACCGAGTGGATGGGCTTTTATATTTCCACTGACAGTACTTACATTGCATGTGTGTGTGTGTGTGTGTACGTGTGTGTGTGTGTGTGTTTCGTTCCTCCATTCTCAGCATGTGAACTGTCCTGCCCCCAATTAATGCCGAACAGAGAGTATCTCTCTCTTCATATGTGTTTGTGGGCGAGTTTGTGCAGATTTATGTGTGTGCATGTGCGTGTGTGCGTGTTTGCATGTATGTGTGTATGTGTGCATGTGTGTGTGTGTGTGAAGTGACTGACAGTCTAGTGGCATCCACAGGCTCGGACCACCATGTTGCGGTATTTCTTCAGTATGACGTTGGAGCTGTCGTCAAAGTAGAGCACCGAGATGGCGTGGAGCTGTGTGGGAGCACAGCAGGGCTTGGGGACCGTCTCTGGGTTAATGAAATGAACCTGTGTTGGGGGAGGGGGGAGGGGGGAGACGATGGACGCCAGTAGTGAGTTTAACATCACACCGCCGACCTTTGCAAGGCAGTGATCTTTCCACTTGGATGGAGACATACGGGCAAACAGAACATAAACAAAACAACAACAAACAAAAACAAAAAAAAGAAAGAAAAAGAAAAAGAACAGCAAACTTTTTTTTTTAAATGGTAGGTTACAATTGCTAAAATGGGGGAAAAATCCTGTTTTCATTGGCCCTAAATGATGACTGTGCGTCATGCCTCATCAGGAACATATACTATATTCAGCAGCCTGAGGCATTTGTGCTTTAATCAAAATAATAATAAAACATAAACCTAACAAATCCTACTTCACATTTTTTACAAATTATTCATACAACATTAGTACAATTGATTAGTATAATAGTGTAAGTATCATTAAGGTAAATTTGTAAAGCATATTGGCATTAGTATTGGTATATTAGCAGTATACCATTATAGTAGTATATTATTTCAGCATATCAGTAGTACAGTATAAAAATATACTCATATTTGAGCATTAAGTTATAATAGTATTCGTTTATTTGTAAAATTTACCAGTATAATTATAATTATACTTATAATTAATTTATTAGCATATTTTGATTATCTGCTTCAAACTGGCTACTACAGACGAAGCCCCCTTTGGAAAAATAAAGTAGTTTATTCTACTCTGTTCTATTCTATTCCATTCAATTTTAATCTATCCCATTCTATTCTATTCTATTCTATTCTCCATTCTATTTTATCAATTCTATTCTCCTCCATTGCATTCTATTCCATTCTCTTCTATTCTATGTTATATCATAAAGACATGCATGTTAGGGTTAGTACTCCTGTCTGTGCCCCTGACTGAGGCATGGCAAGACCAACTGGAGTTTGTCCCTGGGTGCTGCACAGCGGCTGCCCACTGCTCCTAGCTACACAGCTAGGATGGGTTACATGCAGAGCATAATTTCCCCACGGGGATTAATATAGTGTATCAAAATAAATAAAATAAAATAATAAAAATTCATTCCATTCTATTAAATTCCATTCCATTCTATTCTTTTTCATTCCATTCTATTCTAAACTATTAAATTCTACCCATTTCTATTCTATTCTACTCCATTATGGCTGTTGCAGCTAGAAAAGGACTATAAAAATGCAACTTGATTGACTGGTTGATTACTATATTATATTTCATTCAATTCTATTCTATTCCATTATTCTTATTCCATTCTATTATATTATATTCCATTTAATTCTATTCCATTCCATTCCCTTCTCTTCTATTCCCTTATATTATATTATATTATATTATATTCCATTCCATTCCACTCTATTCTCCTCCATTCTACATATTCTATTCTATCCAATTATATTATATTCATTTCCATTATATTCTATTCCATTTTATTCAATTTAATTATATTATATTATGTTATATTATATTATATTATATCATACTATACTATATTATATTATATTATATTATATTATATTATATTATATTATATGGCCTGGCAGCCTGTCCAGTGTGTCTCCCCGTCTGCCGCCCAGTGACTGCTGGGATAGGCCCCAACACCCCCGCGACCCTGAGAGCAGGATAAGCGGTTTGGATAATGGATGGATGGATGGATATATTCTATTCTATTCTATTCTATTCTATTCTATTCTATTCTATTCTATTCTATTCTACTACTACTACTACTACTACTACTACTACTTCCGGCTGCTCCTGTTAGGGGTCGCCACAGCAGATCATCTGTTTCCATCTCTTCCTGTCCTCTGCGTCTTCCTCTGTCACACCAGCCATCTGCATGTCCTCTCTCACCACATCCATAAACCTCCTCTTTTGCTTTCCTCTTTTCTTCTTCCCTGGCAGCTCCATATTCAGCATCCTTCTCCCTATACACCCAGCATCTCTCCTCCACACATGTCCAAGCCATCTCAATTCTCAATCTTGACTCTTTTGCTTTGACTCCAAACCATCCAACTTGAGCTGTCCCTCTAATATACTCGTTCCTAATCCTGTCCTTCTTCACCACTCCCAATGAAAATCTTAGCATCTTCAACTCTGCCACCTCCAGCTCCGCCTCCTGTCTTTTCATCAGTGCCACCGTCTCCAAACCATATAACATAGCTGGTCTCACAACCATCTTGTAAACCTTCCCTTTAACTCTTGCTGGTACCCTTCTGTCGCAAATCACTCCACTTCTGCACTCCCCGTTACTTTGGACAGCTGACCCCAAGTATTTAAACTCATACGCCTTCATCACCTCTACTCCTTGTATCCTCACCATTCCACTGTCCTCCCTCTCATATTACATTATATCATTATATTTTATATCATATTCTTATTATATATTATATCATATATTATATTTCATTTTATTCTATTCTATTCTATTCTATTCTACTTTTTGTTGGCATTGGAGGATGATTATGATGCAGCATGACTCTGGCCACTGTATTGGTGTGGACACTCACAAGTGTTTGGACTATGGCGTGGTTTGTGGCGTTCATGTACGAGTTCAGCGGGAAGGCGCACTCTCCCTCACAATAGTACGCTGCATAACCCTCCGGAGCGATGATCCAGTCCTAAGAGTGGGACGGGAGTTGGGAAGAAGTGAAGAAAGCAAGGAAGAAGACAAGGAAAGAAAGTGGTGAGTGACAGAGAGAGAGAGAGAGAGAGAGAGAGAGAGAGAGGAGAGAGAGAGAGAGAGAGAGAGGAGAGAGAGAGAGAGAGAGAGAGAGAGAGAGCAATGAGGACCAATGAAATTACTGCTGTGTATGGCGCATATGTGTAGCAGACACCGGTTGTGCAAGTAACTCAGATATTGACTTGGAAAGGGCAGCACAACAAAGTAGACACAGAGAGAGAGAGAGAGAGAGAGAGAGAGAGAGAGAGAGAGAGAGAGAGAGAGAGAGATGGTGAGGATGAAGCAAGCAGGGTGAGGAATGTGTGAGGTGCTCTCTGTACCTGCCACCCCAGGTCTCTGAAACTGACAAAGAGCTCATGTTTTTTACACGCCTGCTTCTGATCAGCACTGCTGTTTTCTGAGAGAGAGGGGGGAGGAGAGAGAGAGAGGGGGAGAGAGAGAGAGACAGCACTTGCATTATTATTCTATCCAAAACAATAGCACCTACTGAGCTTGCTAAGAGCTCGATTAGGTTGGAGATGACACAGAACAGACGTAAACAGAGACAAAACCAAAGCCTTGTCACAGTAAATGTTAACATTTCAACAATGGCTGAAGGAGATCATTTCCAGACACACCAAAAGGCTGGTAACTGTTTTAAATAAATGGCCAACCCTGTACAGAGGTCAGCCTCTTCTGGGCTTTGACTTCCCGCTGGCTAAAACAGATGTGCACATAAGTAAGTTCGCCTGAACACATTTTTCATGATAACTAAATCTCTTACCACTCTTTCTCTCTCTGTCTGTCTGTCTCTCTCTCTCTCTCTTGCTCTCTCTGATCCACCATACCTTTCCTCTCATTCCTTTACCACACATACTCTATTAGTATTGAGTAAAGTGTGCACTGTGACGGACTGATCCCCCTTGTCCATGCTCGCCCAGCTTTTCACCAAACGTAAGGTGGGGTCGGCTCCGGCCCTCTGTGACCCCCAGAACAGTAAGCAGGTAAAGAAACTGAATGGATGGGTAAAGTGTTCTCCATCAGTCTCTCCTTCTCTTCCTCTAGCTCTCTATCCTTCAGGTGCCCCGTGCCCTCTGGGGCTGCGGAGCACATTAGCTGCCGAGAAGGGTTCAGGTTGGGAACAATTGGCCAGCAACTGGTTCTCATCAGCCCTGTAAAAGACCACTATCCAAAGTTTCAAACAGGCCCATTTGGACCATGTGTTGTGGCCCGGCCTGCCCCACAGCACACTGCAGATGTGTTCTGCCATAAAAGCCTTCTTCGCCTTGCCTCCATGCAGGGATCTTGGCCCCGACCACTCTGTAAAGCTCGTGTAAATAAACAAAGACGGCGAAGGAATTGTTGAAGCTCAGGCATTACAGTCTAATGTTTCAGAGCTTCACATAAACACAGCGCTCTCGCACCTCCAAAACCCAAGCCTTGTTATGCAAACCCCTTGATCGCGTTCAAACCAAAGCCGTTCTATTGTTGGTACTGGAAGAAGTGTGCTTATTTCTAAGCGTGTGTGTGTGTGTGTTTGTGCGCATGTGTGTGTGTGTGTGTGTGCATGCGTGCATGTGTGTATGCATGCATGTGTGTGTGTGTGTGTGTTTGCCTATGCATAAAATCTTCTATTGTAGAAATGCAAGGAATTTCAAATACAGATAAAGAGGCCCCGGTCATCTGTGTTCAATTTTTCTCCTCCTAGAGCCAACAGCAGCCACATCAACCCAGGAGTGGGACACAACTTACACACATATATTCACATCAGTTCTCTGTTGAATACGCCACACATGTCCATGGACACACACACTACACACACACATACACACACACACACACACACACACACACACACACACACAATGGGCCCTCCGCCTTCACCTGCAACGTTGGCCACGCGGAGTGCCTCCTGGTTCTTGGCCCCCTTGGAGCGGTTAGGGTTGCGCGATTTGGCGCCCCCTGGCGCTGAGCGTATGCTGCGCAGGTGCACCTCGGTGGCTTTGAAGAAGGCCACCATGAAGGGCTGTTTATTCTGGGGCCCACTACGGCCGATGAGCCCCGCCATTCGTGGGTTGATGCTCTCTCCTGTAGGGAGAGACAGAGAGCAAAGCACGGTTGATGCGGGCCTCATTTAAACCTGTACAAGAGAGAAGAATATCGGGGGGGGCGGGGGTGGGGGGGTTATCCATTTGTGGGGGACAAGAAGATGTCTCAGGAGGGCAGATAAACGTGTATGTGTGTGCCTTTCCTGTGAGCAGGGATTTATGTGACCTGCTGCTATGCAACCAAAACCACCTCTTGGGTCTGTAATGGCACATTCAGTTTGACTGAGGTTTACCCTCTGTGAATTCCTTTCCCTTTCTCCCATCCTCTCTCTCTCTCTCTCTCTCTCTCTCTCTCTCTCTCTCTCTCTCTCTCTCTCTCTCTCTCTCTCTCTCTCTCTCTCTCTCGCTCGCTCGCTCGCTCTCGACATCCGAAATGTCAAGAACAAACGTGTTCGACATCAAAGAACAAGCCTCTCTGTACGTGTGTTCGAGTGCGAGAGTGTGTCTTCCTGTGTGCTTGTGCACGCACGGAACAGTGGTGCGTATCTTGTTCTCAGACAGAAGAATGTGAGTCTGATCACGGTGTGGCGGTTGTAGACCCCGGGCGCAGGTTGCCGCTGGCGACGGGACATCCCACACGCCTGTCTGTACATGCAAGCTCATAAGCCTCAAATCCCATTCACATGCACGCACACACGCACACACACACATGCACACACATGCATGCACGCGCACGCACACACATGCACACACACAGACTCCGCGGCTCCCTCCCTTTACATGAAAGCGAGACAGTGTCTGTTTTTTCACCTGACATGTAACGTCCTGCCAGTCTGCAGCAGATAGCCGTCTCCAGCACCCATACTGCCGCACACTGCACTGTTTGTTGATAAAGGTTGTTTTCCATGACTAACATCCTCTCGTTGGGATGACAAACACCCTCGTAGATTGCAGCCCAGCGATAAAGCAGTTTATTTAATGCTTCCCTGATAATGATGCTGAGGGTCTGAGGGTATGACGGATGACGGTGACGATGATGATGAGAACAGCGATGAACGAGGCGGGGCGCCGTTTGGTTTATCTTTGTTGTGGTCCGCAGTGAATGCACTACGGGTTCTTTTTGGCTTCGAAAGACTTAATCCCTAAGAGACCACAAGAGCGGTTTCCCTCCGGCTATGTTATACTGCAACCCCTCCTAATCATGGGTCCATACATCCAAGGGAAATCAACTCCACATTGTCCAGCCTAGGCAACGTGGGTTGTAATCTTTACAGTAAACTCGTGCCATCCTCTTCCGGCTGTAAATCAAAACTAACCGACTACACATCCCGTATACGTCTTTCCTACAGGGAGGATTGAGATAACTCCCAAATGGGTTCTTGTCCCTGCTTAGGGTGCCTGTGGAGTTAGCTGGAGTTTTTTTTATCTGTGTTCCCAAATGCTGCTTTCTTTCATTCTTCAGCCGTCTGGAAGTCGCAAAATACGCCAAACCGCCGACCTCACCGCCAGTCTTCATTAAAAGCAAGGGAACACAATCAGTGGATGATGTTAGTGAGGACTATTCACCATTTGTGGTCTCCAGGGCCAGCTGCAGGCCCAGGTTCCTGCCGGGGTTCAGGACCCAGTGGTTGCTGGTGGCTGTCACGTCAAACACCAGCCAGCCCTCCTCGGCCGCCCAGATCACTCGCGAGTCCAACAGGAAGAGGTCCGACTCTCTGAAAAACAGGCGTGCAACGACCAAGGGCACATACGAGTCAGGTTAATGTGTATAGCCCTAAAGCACAGGTACAGTTTCAGGGGGCTTTACAGTCACACAGCGGACAAAAAGGGAAATACAGTAAAAGTCAATGGACAACCTGTTTTCATAGAGACACCATCTGAAGGAGGAATAAAAGAGAGAAGACTCAGAAAGAGGGTCAGAGGATGCAGAGGCATGCAGTAGATGTCCAGTGGGTAAGGTGACAATGCAGAGATTTAGAGACTGCAGGAAGTGGTCATCTTTAGGGCAAATTGGGGCTGAACAATCATTTTTTGGGGGGATATGTACTGCAAGATTAAAATATAAAAACATAATTTCAACAGGTATTTGCAGCTTTTAAATTTCAAAGCTCCATTTGTAAAGAACTTATCACTAGCAATGATTTGGGGGATTTTAGTATAGGGAGCAGTCATTGGGCGGCAGGCGGGGAGACGCCCTAGACAGGCCGCCGGACCATCACAGGGCCAAAACATCTGTAGCGACATGGGGGGGGGGGGCAGCCAGGACGCAAACCCAAGTCTCCCACACCACGGGCAACTATGTTAAGCAGTCGACTAAAGGGTCCGAACCTTCAGGGGTCCAATACCCAGGCTCCAGCATCCCCGCGACCCCAAATGGGATAAGTGGCTTGGATAATGGATGGATGGATAGTATAGGGAGAAATAAAGCAGTTATCCAAGAAGTCATTAAATCAGACAAAATTATGTTATTTGATAGATGCACGAGAATAGTTTTCATTTTATATCAACCAATAAGAGATTTAGCGTAACATGATCGAATGGACCCGGTTTACTTTACACCGCATCTTTTGCAAAGCCTTACAGTATATAGAGAGAAGAGAAAGAGAGAGAGAGGGACACTTCATATTGTCATTGTAGGCTACAATGAAATGTCTTCTCTGCATTTAGCCCATCCTATTGTATAGGAGCAGTGGGCAGCTGCTGCACCCCGGGACCAACTCCAGTTCTTCTCTCCACCGCCTTGCTCAGGGGCACAGACAGGAGTATTAACCCTAACATGAATGTCTTTTTTGAAGGTGGGAGGAAACCGGAGCAGCCAGGGGAAACCCACGCAGACATGGGGAGAGCATGCAAACTCCACACAGAAAGGACCTGGGATGGCCTGGGGTTCGAACCCAGGACCTTCTTGCTTTGAGGCAACAGTGGTAACCACTGGGCAACCTTGCTGCCCCTACAATAATTATAATAATAATAATATATTGTAAGGCAAATAAATATACATGCATCCTTCAGCCCTAGGGCAAGTGGTGACGTTAAGATAAGTAAAACAAGATTGGAAGTGCTGTTAAAAAAGACGGAATGGAGGCGCGCGATGCGGTGAGACGCTGTGTGACTGAAATGAGAAAAAGAGGGGAGGGCAGTAGACAGGAGGGAGGGAGAGAGAGAGAGAGAGAGAGAGAGAGAGAGAGAGAGAGAGAGAGAGAGAGAGAGAGAGAGAGAGAGAGAGAGAGAGAGAGAGAGAGGGCTCCAGATGGTGAGGCCCTGGGGAGCACTTCATTTCCTTAATTGACAATAATGGCTTTATAAACGACTGGTCTTTTCATACTCTACACACGGTCCATCATCTGCAGGAATTTCGTGGGAGAGCCAGAAAGCCAGGAAGAGAACATGAGAGAGAGAGAGAGAGAGAGAGAGAGAGAGAGAGAGAGAGAGAGAGAGAGAGAGAGAGAGAGAGAGAGAGAGAGAGAGAGAGAGAGAGAGAGCGAACAGGAAACTAAAAACACAATTAGCCAGTGGTACAATTGTGAATTGTGTGAAGTGCATGGAGTAAAATCGTTTTCTCTCCCTGCTCCATTTCACAACTGAGAGATGGACATTTTCTCTGCCTTCTCCGACGGACTGAAGTCCTCTGGTAACGTGACCTTTCACCCCCTCTCCGCGCTGCCATCTGAGCGGGCACCACAGTGTTCCGATTCATTCACGTACCCCGGCCCTCCTCGGGTGGGGGAATAAATGACGGGATTGTTTTCTCTGCACAACAGAAACCTTTAGGGCCGGTCTCGGAGAGCACTGACACGGGATAGTCCGGAGCGAGAGCCCCCTTTTGCCAGTGTGGATTACATGCACCTTCCGGAGGCCTCAGATCAGCCGCGTGGGGCACACCGGCAAAATTGTACTCTAATTGGAGAAGCTTCCAGACCACAATTATATGTCCTACTTAGATGAAATAAAAGCCAAATAACACTAAAAACAATAGCGCAGTAGGTGCGTTTACACGCGCACCAACGTGCCGATTTTACCCCCCCCCCCCGATTATCGTAGCACTGCGATTACGGAAACGCCTTTATCTGATTTTCAAAACTGATTTTTTTTTTATTGGATTTCTCGCGTGCGTGTAAGTCCACATGCAGGGACATAAGAATAATACACACAGGGGCGTTGCCTACCAACACGGGGATCGAGGGTTCGAATCCTCGTGTTACCTCCGGCTTGGTCGGGTACCCCTACAGACACAATTGAACGTGTCTGTCGGTGGGAAGCCGGATGTGGGTATGTGTCCTGGTCGCTGCACTAGCGCCTCCTCTGGTCGGTCGGGGCGCCTGTTCGGGAGGGAGGGGGAACTGGGTGAAATAGCGTGATCCTCCCACGCGTTGCGCCCCCTGGCGAAACTCCTCACTGTCAGGTGAAAAGAAGCGGCTGGCGACCCCATATGTATCAGAGGAGGCATGTGCCGGATGCGTTATTATTTTTCCCACCTGGATTCCGGGAAGACCCGCCCCTACTCTATCTCTGATTGGCTAACCCTATCCCTAACCCCACCCTAACCCTAACCTTAACTAACCTAATCAACGGAGGCAACGAGTACTAGCCAATCAGAGGCAGAGTTCCCGGAATGCGGGTCGGGAAAAAACAATAAGTGCCGGATCAGCAAGAGGGGGTGGAGCAGTGACCGGAAGAGTGGGGTAATTGGCCGGATACAACTAGGGGAGAAAAAAGGGGTGAATCCAGAAAAAGAAGAAGAGCACACACAACTAGAGACTCACACGAAACACTCACCGATCGGAGTGCTCCTCCAACACCTGGTAGACGCTGATGCGGAAGGTCTCGTTGTCAAAGCGCTCGTGGATGAAGTCTTTGTAGATGCGAAACTCAGCGGCTGTCACCGCCTCGCCCTCGGGGATCCGCGAGAGGTCGAACCGGAAGTCTCGATGATGCCTCCGCACCGGTAAGAACTCCCTATCATGTTCCACTGGACACAGAGACACACGTCACACATCAGCACACAGACTGACCATACGGGACTTTTCTGGGCCCAGCACCAGATTACACCAGCAGCTGTTTTGTAGAGGTGCAGAATATTTGCATGGCTGATGGAGGATAGAGGGATACGGAGCCCCTAAGGGGACATGGGCGAATTTTTTTTTTAACTATCTCGTGCGCACGAGATACTAACTGGTGAGCACGAGATACTTATCTCGTGAGCACGAGATAGTTAACAAAAAAAATTCGCCCATGGCCCCTTAGGGACACAAAAAAAATCGCCCATGTCCCCTTAGGGGCTCCGTAGAGGGATGCTACGTCATCAAATGAAAAAAAAGATATGGCCTAACTGGTGGAAGTGGACCAAAATGTAGAGATGGAAAACTCCGCTCCAGGAAGTAGGACTACTAACCATGTATTTGCTCAACCCATGCACTGAACCAGCTGATTCTAATTAGCACAACATTTCAGCCAGGTAGGAGAACTAATTAGTGAAATCAGCTGGTTTGGGCCATGGGTGGAGCAAAGACATGGTTAGGACTTCTACTTCCTGGAGCGGAGTTTTCCACCTCTGCCAAACGTCAGTTCTTTGCTGAGGCCGAAACCAAATTTCAGGAAATATTAGGCCAAATACCAAATATCGGCATTTTTTTGTCATTTATTTGCTTGTTTTTGCATTGCATAAATGAGATCAGTTTTGCTCCTCATGTATGCTTTACAGTGAAATTCAATCACGAAACTATGAGGCGATGACAAGAAACTTTTATTATTCGGTAGTCAGGTCCTCTCAAGAAGATGTTATTACTACCAACTAAATAGGAAAATGAACGAACGCAAGAATGAATGGATAACTAAATAGAAATACAAACGCAAACAAGCAACATGAAATATAAAAGTTTCATGATGATTACATAAATCATGAGTTACAGCATGTTGTTGCATCAACCACTGTGATTTAACGTGCTACCCGTGAAACGGCTGCATACTGCGTCAGAGAGCCAGTGAAAATGGTCTGCATTTTTACTAATTCAGCAGAAAACCAAAGCGCTGTGGGACTTTTTTTTTTATTTTGGACTGAATTTTTTCAGTGGCTGGACAGTTGGTGCGTCCCTGCTGACTGGCTCAAATGCACTGCTGTGACGCATCAATACACCACCAGACTACGAGCTAGACACACATTATAATCTCTGCATGCAGCCCATTTGATCTGCGATGTTAGTGAGTGGCAGACATCTTGTGAGAGGGTGCGGGGTCTGCGCCGGATCAAACAAATCTATGGATGTGTGATTCACATGTTGACCTGTGATTGAGACATCAATCTACAGCCTACGAGGCC
Source organism: Lampris incognitus (assembly GCF_029633865.1). Taxonomy (NCBI): domain Eukaryota; kingdom Metazoa; phylum Chordata; class Actinopteri; order Lampriformes; family Lampridae; genus Lampris; species Lampris incognitus. The sequence continues at coordinate 16,658,191 of NC_079212.1, read as the reverse complement.
TGGGAGGCAGTGATGCATCAAGCCCACATTGGGCTATGATAAAGAGACGCAGGCTGACTCTGACAGCTTTATGAGCCCCTTTCCTCTCCTTCTCTTCCTCTCCAAACCCCGGAGAGTCATCTCATCTGCCCCTCATCTGGTTCTCATGAGCTGGGCCTCCATGTTTGCTGTGCCCTATTCCCATCCTCACCCCTTCCCCCTCTCCTACCCATTCCCCCCAACCTCCTGTCAACCACCCCCCCTACACAAAGCCCCCTCCCTTTCGACCTCTGTCCTCCTGTGTCCCAGCAGGCCATCCTGAAGGGTCAGTGCTTTTTGTTTCCCATCGCTACACACAGTGCATGCACACATGCACAGCATCAAGTGTGTCTGCATGTGAACCCTCTCATACCAACTCAGTTGTTGGCTTGCAGAACTCATGACAGCTGTTCATCAACCATCTAGTCCCCGTGACATTTAACGCGGCTTTCTAATGACATCCGGGATCAGGTTTTGCGTCCTTTTGTTTTATCTGGGCCACCCTCCGGCTCGTTGGGAGCCAGGTGATACACGGTGCCTGGGGAAAGCCCTCTCGGACAGCCACTCCCGCCGGCTTCATCAGCACCAATCCATCAACTGTCTGTCGCCACTCAGCAGCTCTTTATCAGCGCAGAGCTCTCTCTGATCTCAGACCAGCTTTGGCGAGCGGAGCCCGTGCCCAGAACCTTTCACAAGGCATCACACGTGGAAGTATGCACGCACACACACGCACGCACACGCACACACATGCATACGTAAATATTCTGCCTTCTGGTTACAACATCCTTGTTGTGTAGCAGATGTCAGTGATAAAGCGTGCATTGCTGAGCGGTGTTGTTAGACTTCTTTCACGGCACACCTGCCTCTTCCTCAGCTTCACGTTAGGCCTTCCTCTTATGTAAAGCCCAGACTCTCGCCGCTACATCTCCTTTCTTTTTTTTTTGGTTCCTATTAAACGCTGACGGACACTGTACAAAGGCAGCACTGTGAGATGATTGGCCAGGGCAGGACGCAGAAAGAATGGATCTCATTACTCTCCAATGAGGGAGCGCACTCTGCTCTGGTTTGGCTAGCCTGGCTTTCGACTCCTATTGTCCTCACTGCCCCATTAGCACACATATTTTATGTTATCTTATAGTACTGTTGACTTGAGGTTGTGTGTGTGTGTGTGTGTGTGTGTGTGTGTGGTAGGAGGGAGGGAAGGGGGGGTTCTTATCCCACAGAAAATTCAGGACCAGGAGCTCAGGGGACGACACCGTGTATTACATTCTTTAACCTACATGAGTGATTAAATTGCTGAACGACTTTAAGGTCAATTACGTTTTTGTTTTTTTACAACCTGAATCTTTTGTTCATAGCTGTGCTGGCAAACATATCGGTTGTGATATCATTTTACTCGCCGACTTCATTTTGGAGATTTTGGGCAGGGAACCGCTGCTAGGCATCGCTTCAAAATGGCGTCTTAGGGATAAATGAACACAAGCCCCTAAATCCGTCCTTTCAACAACAACAACAACAACAAGCCCCACCCTGCTGCCTCGGGTAGGCTGTGTACATGATTACCCGTGACCTCTCAGTCACACGAGCCGGGTAGTTAGGTAATGAGTGCTACTAATGGTAAGTATGCGGTTCTCATTACTGCAACTTGCACAAGAAAGGACCGAACATTTAACATTCGTCTCCGGATAACTGGGTTAAACTGAACCTGTTGAAACGTGTCTGACGCTCGTGTTACCCATAAAACACCATTTTAGGGCGTTTGGGTGGTGTAGCGGTCTAATCCGTTACCTACTAACACAGGGATCGCTGGTTCGAATCCCCACGTTACCTCCGGCTTGGTCGGGCATCCCTACAGACACAACTGGCCGTGTCTGCGGGTGGGAAACCGGATGTTAGCATGTGTCCTGGTCGCTGCACTAGCGCCTCCTCTGGTCGGTCGGTCGAGGCGCCGGTTCAGGGGGGAGGGGATACTGGGGGGAATAGCGTGATCCTCCCACGTGCTACGTCCCCCTGGCGAAACTCCTCACAGTCAGGTGAAAAGAAGCGGCTGGCGACTCCACATGTTTTAGTCTGCAGCCCTCCCCGGATCGGCAGAGGGTGTGGAGCAGCGACCGGGACGGCTCGGAAAATATGGTGATTGGCCAATTGGGGAGGAAAAGGGGAGAAAAAATTTAAAAAAAAAGAAAAACCGAACACCGTTTTAAAGCCATGTTCAGCGGCGATGCCGTATCCAAAATCTCTCAAATGAAGCCGATGAGTAACACATCCTCGTGCACGGTGCATATCCTAATCGAAATGCACGATGGCGAAAACGGCAATGATTCCCAAAGATCCCGCCCAACTGCTGCCCCCATCTCTTTTAAATCGCCTCTCCTGCCCCTACCCGACCCGTCCACACCTGGGCCAGTCCTGCATGCCGGGTCGCTGCATCAATGGGGGCTTTCATCAGGCCCACGCCTCACCAAGCCACCCTTTAAAAGGTCACACACCTTGCTGAGCTGACAACGCACACTTCTGTTTCTCTGAGTACCAGGATCCTACAGGACCCTTTCCTGCCGTTACACCTGCTGCTCGCCTCACTCCTTTTAACACTTTCCTCTCTCTCTCTCCTCTCTCTCTCTCTCTCTCTCTCTCTCTCTCTCTCTCTCTCTCTCACACACACACACAAACGGTGTGGGAGGCTGCTCCAACACCATCCATTCAAAAAGGATGTAAATCTGGCTTTAAACTGAAGCAAAATATATATGCCACAACGTAGGTTAAGCCAAGGGGGTGGGCTATTTGACCAACCCCCAAAAATGAGGGATCAAAAAAGTCCAAATGTGGTCAATGAAATCACACAGTAGTTAGTTTAGGATTAAAATTAGCTCGTAGTCACTAACGCATAATGCTTTTAAGCCTGAAATATCCAATATTTGGCCATCCTTCCACTGAAATACAAGTTTTGGTATATTATTATTATTATTATCCCCTTTATCTCCCCAGTTGTATCCGGGCAATTACTCCACTCTTCCGAGCCGTCCGGGTCGCTGCTCCACCCCCTCCGATACATGCAGAGTCGCCAGCAGCTTCTTTTCATCTGACAGTGAGGAGTTTCGCCAGGGGGACGTAGGGAGGATCACACTAATCCCCCCAGTTCCCCCTCCCCGAACAACCAGAGGGGGCAACCAGGACACATACCCACATCCGGCTTCCCACCCGCAGACACGACCAATAGGGGCGCCCAACCAAGCCGGAGGTAACACGGGGATTCGAACCTCCGATCCCCGTGTTGTTTGGTAACAGAATAGACCGCCACGCCAACTGGACACCCCAGTTTTGGTATATTATAAAATATAGTGTATTGGTCCAGCTGGCATAAGGCATCCTTTGTTCTTAATAAAAACACCCAATTTTTTGAAAAAAGAAAAAGAAAAAAAAAGACAAGACCTGCCCCTCCTATAGGCTGGCTGCTGCCCTGCGCTGTGATACTGCTTCGCCTCCATTTTTCAGGCAGGAAATGACTACAGGTCACGTGTTCCTAGTAATCTCGGCTGGTATTATTGCCTCTACTCCTCACGTAATTATGAAGAGTTGTTGAGTGAGCTTAATATCCTCTCCGGCCTTGCCTGCTCCGCGCCATAAGGGCCCTGCTGACTCCTCCACTACATTAGGGAGCTCTCCCTCCTCCCGCGGCCTACCGCAGGTGCACTCTCCCTCTGGGGATAAAGCCAGACCTGTTCCTCTGTCTCTGGAGCTGCCCAACGCCCCTCTACTGTAAAAGCCCTTTATCCGAGGCCGGGAGAACAGCTGGATGCTGCTGCACAACTCCCACAGTAACCAATTTGGTCCCATCCCTTTCCCAGTTCTCCTCCCTCGCTGAATCCATCTCATCCTCCTCTTTACGCCAAAAGAAAACTAGAGCAAGCCTACACAGTGCAGCTCGCACTTTCTCACACTCCTTCTCCCGCTTCCTCCCGCTCTCTCTCTCCCTCTCCCTCTCTCTCTCGCTCCCTCTCGTTCGCCCTCTGAGGTCATTACAGCAGTATGGCAGTCATTAGATGTGGCGAAGAGGAGCAGTTAAAGCCAAGCGTGCATTTATGACTTCCTCTGGGAGGAAGTGAGTCGCCATCGCCCCACCTGTGTCACAATTGTGCACACATCACAAATATGGGGGAACACGCCCTCTGCCAGCAGTGAGTGTAGCACAGATCTGTTGCTGTCCCTTACACACACACACACAAGCACATGAGACTATCACAATATAATGAATGTGAAGCAATCACCGCACAGTTACACAATCATGATGGGTTTTTCTAACTCATAATAAGAGACGCACGTGCGCACAAATGCTTTGGCATTCACTTGGTTCGATGTCTGATCTGCTTTTTACTCAAACTGCTTATAACAATATTACACAGCTGGGTATTTGGGATATCAACCCACATCATTTGACTTGTGTGGGCTGCTGATGCATGCAGCTGAGAGCCACATCAGAGATGTGGGACAGATGATGACTTCTCCATCCACAAACACACCGTGCACCTGGCAACCAGAGGGTTACCATGAATACCGGGTTGGCTGCCATCTTCCTATCCCTGCGGTTCCCTGCGGGGGCCTAGCATCCTTATCATGCTGTTCCCCACCACACAGACAGAGGGTCGCAGGCCGCCCAAAGCCCAAAAATGACCCAGCTTCAGGAGTTCGCCCGGGGAAAGATCAGCAGAATTGAGATTCCCCTCTTTTCGCCACGTCGCCTTCGTATCAGGGCTGAACAATATGACATAGCAGAAGCGACATTGCACGACAGGCACGTGGCATAGTGACATTGCAAAGGATGCGGTGTGATGTGAAGTGGGCCCGTCAGTCATGTTGGGCTCATTTCTCAACAGAAAACAAAATCTAGCAAGGTGGACTTTTTTAATGACTACCCTTGGAGAAAAATATTCCAGTGCATTGACAAATTATACAACTTAGTGTGATTGAATGACTTGTTTAACAACTGCCTTGTTTGGGGGGGGGGGTGAATTATTTGCAAATGCAGCTTTGTTTGAAAGTTAAAAGCTGCATATATCAGGTGAATTTATGTCACTCTTGTCTATAGTGAATAAACTCCTTACTGTTATAATACTTTGCCAAAGGAAAAACCAAACAAGGATATTGCAATGCTGATTTTTTTTTCAATATCAGCTACACTTTTTCTGCTTATTTCTAATTAAGTTTGAACAGTCAAACATCCCCTGTGGCATTTTCTGAATCTCCTGTCGTGTAAATATTCGGTTATGTCTGATGTTTCGTTCTCGCTGGTGTCTTTCGCCTCTGCAATCTCACTTCTTTTCCCCACTCCTCACCTTCTTTCGCTCTACTTTTTCTATCTGCCACCACCTCTCCCCTCCTCCTTTCCCCGCTCTATTCTCCCATCTTCCGCTGGCCTCCGCTCTCATTCTCCGCTCACCCTCTTCTCATCTTTTCCTCCCTCCCTCTCCCTCCTTCCCCCCCACTCCCCTGCCGGCACGGCAGACCTCAGATACCTCCCCGGCACCTCCGGGCTCTGGAAGCAGCAGCGGACAAATCTGACGGCTCACATTAGCCCAAGTGTCTGTTCGGCGCCCTCACACCCCTCAGCTCTGCCTCACTCGTTTCCGCTGGTCGGCGGGGTGCACCTCCCTCCTCCCGACCAATTACATATCGCCCCCCCCACCTCCTTTTTTTGTTACTTGAGATAATGGTGTCACCAACATCCCCTCCACCTCGTTTCACATCCCTGTGGAGCCCATTAACTCCCTCCAGCTAGAAACCCCGATCCCCTTAGACAGAAGTGAGCGAGGACTCGGTGGACTTAGGGCAGGGTCAATCAAACCAGGGCCGGGGCTTCTGGGCGGGGGGGGACGGGGGCGGGGTGGTGGGGGTCGCACGGGGGATTATAACACTGCAGAGAGTCTGAAAGATTTGACCGAAGCACCATAATGATTGCTCTCTCTCTCTCCCTCTGTTTTCTCTCCCTCTCTTTCTGCCTCTCTCTCTCTCTCTCCCACATACACATACACTCCAAGGTTTTCAATATGGCACTGGAAACAGTGCAAGTCAGAGTTTCCATAAGCTAAAGAGAGGGGGGGGCAGATGGAGTGGGAGAGAAGGGTAGATTGCTCAAGATGTTTATTCTTTAAAGAGGAAAGGGGGCTTGTTCTCCCGGGTGACGTGCGACTGCCCACAGTAGAGCGATTACCACGTTAGGAAACATCCTGCCCACTGTTCACTACTGATGACATCATGCCTGCATGATGTATTCATGCTGCTGTCGGGCCTGACGGCGCAGTCTCCCTGGGAAAAGGGTCAACAGTTCCGCGCTATAACTAACTCACTTTTAGTGATCATTAATCCGGAGGAGGGTACGCACGCATGCACGTGTGTGCGCACACGTGCATTTGCGCCTGCAGGCGTGCCTCTGTGTGCATGGAGAAGCAGTAAACATTGGGGGAGGGACCTTGTTGCACACACAACTCATTTTTTTTAATAAATAAATAAATCCGGAGCTCTCCTTCTTTTAAAGGTGCAATCGGTAAACTTGTTTCTCTAGTGACAACTATCGGCGCCTGTAGGAATTGCATCGGTGTTGGCAAATTTGGTCTCCTCTACGAGTGTCTGTCACGACCCCTGCTCCTCCCTTGCCTGTCTCCTTGAGCGTTGGTAGGCCACAAATGACAAATCTGACGCTGATATAACATCTCACAGGCTAGCTGAGGTCCCCCAGAAATATCAACTGAGGAGCTAACGATGTTGGAAAGACACCACAATATTAATAATTTATCAGTTATGGCATCACAGGGTGCCCGGGTAGCGTGTCGATCTTTTCTGTTGCCTACCAACACGGGGATCGCCGGTTCGAATCCCCGTGTTAGCTCCGGCTTGGTAGGGCGTCTGTGGGTGGGGAGCCGGATGTGGGTATGTGGCCTGGTCGCTGCACTAGCGCCTCCTCTGGTCGGTCGGGGCGCCTGTTCGGGAGGGAGGGGGAACTGGGGGGAAGAGGGGGAACTGGGGGGAATAGCGGGATCCTTCTACGCGCTACGTCCCCCCTGGTGAAACTCCTCACTGTCAGGTGAAAAGAAGCGGCTGGCAACTCCACATGTATCGGAGGAGGCATGTAGTAGGCTGCAGCCCTCCCCGGATCGGCAGAGGGGGTGGAGCAGCGACCCGGGACAGCTCGGAAGAGTGGGGTAATTAGATGGATACAATTGGGGAGAAAAGGGGCGGTAAAATCCCCCCCCCCCCAAAAAAATATGGCATTATATTTGATGACAATCCTGCTAAACATGGCCGACTCACCATTGGTTTTTACACCTTTGAATTTAAGCCCCCTCTCGAAAGCGGTCTTTATATTTGTTTTGCTTTTGCGGCGGCGTTTCCCACGTCATTTTTGTTCCCTGAACGAGGTTTTTTGGATTCTTTAAAGTCGCGTTGCGAAGCTGGCTCCTCCATATCGGACTATGTTGAACGGCATAGCGAGATGAATGAGCGAGAACCCGTAGTTTTATGGGAGATTGGATTTCTAAAAGGCGCCCTCTACTGGTTTGTTCGACAAACTGAAGATTCTGGCGCGGAACGCGGGTTTAGGAGGACAGAAATCTCAGCACTTCGAAAAGCTGTTGTTTTGAAACGGGTATGGATCGACAACTCTTTCCAACCCTCCTGTTACATGATTGTATTTTCCTTTTCTTTTTCTCTTTGTTGTTGCTGAGATGAAGTCGAATTTTACTGATTGTACCTTTTAAGCAGACGAGCGTTTTCAGACTTGTGCAGCGCAATATGCATCATAACTGCTTATGGGTGGCTTTGACCTCTCTCCGTCTAACGGCAGCCATCGGAGACGCCTGCCCTCTGCTCCCATAAACTTTAGTGCTGGGTTCCACCTCATGCTTCGCTGGGCATTATGGAAGTGCATATCCTTTTTGGACCCGAGATTTATAATGAATATGTAACAGCCAGGGACTCGCAGGAATGTGTCTGACCGATGTTAGCCGCTCTCAGCCCTTCACCACAGCCTTTTACAGGGCTTCCTGACAATCGCCGTCCAAAGCCAAATCGGCGAGGACTAAAGAACCCAAAGCCACAGCAAATGAAGATCCGGCGATTATGGGCAAATTGAGCCATTTTAGGAGCTGAAACCCAAATCCAGCGTCGCCTTTTTTCCTTCACTCTGTGGACGTGGGGTGTTGCGAGGAGAGGATGGATGACATGGAAAAGAAATGCTGTGATAGTTTTGTTTTTGTTTTGTTTGTTTTTGGGGGGGGGTTGCCACATAAAGTGCATAGATAATAGTGCATAGATTATGTAGCGAATTCAGGGGAGGGCAGCCGGGAACCGCCGCAGCCGGGACGCGAACCCCGATCTCCCGCACCACGGGCGACAACGCAAAGCAGCCTTTAGTCGACTGGTTAACGTAGTGTGCGGTGCAGGAGACCCGGGTTCGCGCCCCGGCTGCGGCGGTTTCCGGCTGCCCCTCCTCTCCCCCCGAATTCGCTACAACAACATTTATTAGGGTACTGTTAGTGGGGTAAATAATGCAGTTGCCCTAGAGGTCATTAAATCAGTGTAAATTATATTATTTGTCAGACGCACAACCACATTTTAGTCGTGAAAAAGGGAGCACGGCTAGATTTCCATTTTCTGTCAAGCAATGAGACTCTTAGCCTAACAAAGACCGATGAGCCCGACGTGCCTTACATCGCGGCCTTCTCGGTGTCACCTCTGTATACCGCGACATCGATTCTGATACGGTACCTCGTTCGATCCTACCTACTCTGCAGCATCTACCTTTGGGTACGTCAAGTCGTGGTAGTCGGTGTGGTGCTTTGCTGCGTGTTGAGAGACTTGGGAGAGGAGAGCGGCGAGGCCTGAGCCGAGCACCGAGGCATCTGTCAGCTTGCGGCGCTGGAACCGTCTGCACTTCCTCTTAGCTGGGGATAACACAACTCAAGCAGACCTTGAACCACAGTCATTCAGTTTTCCCCCCGTCTCTCCCCCTTCCCCTCATCCCCTCCTTTTTTATGTTCTTTAATTTTGCGGCCGCAGCAACCACACCCTCCTCCACCGGCCAAGCCGCCTCTTATTATAGACCTCAAGAGAATTCGCATACAATGTGCATAATTGCACGCGCACACATGTGCGCACCAGGAGGCGTGCGCGCAGCCCGCACACACACACACACACACACACACATGCACACATGCGTGTGCACACCAGGAGCTTTCTCGGTGTCTAAGTAAACATTTTTATAATTTCCCCACCCCCCACCCCCCCACACACACACCCCAGGCCAGCATCTTATGCACACATGACAGGCACCTTGGCACCCTAATTTTAAGAGCTTGTTGTTTATTTAGTTTAATTACAGCCCGTTCCATTTTAAACAAACAGAATAATGCGAGCGGGAAACACGAGGTCGACAGCTGCGCGCCTGCCTAAACAAACGGTAAGCTGCACAGTCGATACACATCCCGCGCCACGGAAGATGCAATATTTCATCACTTATCATCGGCAACGGTTGCGTATGGTTGTGGCTTTTTTTACGAGCTTCGGCTTTGGCTGCTCGGCCGGGGGGGAAGGAGTCGGACCGGCCCTTATTGGCTTCTGCTAATGCAATCTGTGTGCCGGAGCGGCTCACACACACATCACACGGTGCAGCTGGGTGCCTGGGCAGGGTGGGTAGGTGGCTCTAAAATAGTGTTTTACTGCACAGCAACACGCTCAACCGTCCTCACACGAACGTGCCCCAGCACACCGTGTTCCCACCACGGACCGGGGGTATAAAGCGAACGACGGCTTCCTAAACGCCGCCATAAAATACTCTTTTTTTTTTCCACACTACTGGGCGCTCATTCCTCTCGCCGTTCTTCATCCGTACTCTTTTCCACTCTCCCTCTTAATCTCTCCTTGCCTATTCCCCTCATCCCCCCTCTCTTCTCTTCTCTCCTCTCCTCTCTCTCTCCTCTCCTCTCCTCCATTCCCCTTTCAGTGCCCCTGTACCAATTGTATTTGTTTTTCCCAGCAGCAGAGCTGTTGGTCCCAGGATCTCTGACTGTGTTCTGGCCCACATCTGAGCCCTCTGGCTCCACCGCCTGATACCCGCCGCCGTGCGAGGCGAGGAGGCCTCGCCCGCTCGCTGATAAGGCGAGGCACGGTAACCCAGATGAAAGGGAAGTGGTGAGATCCTCATTCCTTTTATCTCCTCCACTTTTAAGAATCTCACAGCTCAGTCGGTTAAAGGTGTTGATTTCCACTCCGCCTCCTCCCCCCTCCCCCCCCCCCCACACACGCACACACACAATCTGCATCTCGCCCCATCTCTGGAGTATACATGCAATGCCAGGGTGAATGTCAGTAAACTTCAGCAGCTGAGAGAGAGAGAGAGAGAGAGAGAGAGAGAGAGAGAGAGAGAGAGAGAGAGAGAGAGAGAGAGAGAGAGAGAGAGAGAGAGATGGTTAGAAAAGTAATAGTAGCCCAGCATTCCTGGCCTCGTACAAGCTTCGTCCATCATTTCAAAAGAGCAAGAATGCCTGCTGTTCAGTACATCTGGGTGTTTTGACAACTCGCCACATTGTCGAGTCCCACCCGCAGCGCATTTCGTCATCTCTCCCAGCAAGTGCCGCGGCCTGGCCAAGAATGAGAAGACTCCGCTATGAACGTCCAGATGTCATTCTGCACTCTGGGGTTCAGCAGGTGAATCGCAGCGAAGTTAGTAAATGGAAAACCGTAATATTCTTTGATTTAGGCAGCTGTGGTCTTTGTAGGGATGGGGGGAGAAGAAAAAAAAGCCCTCAAGAAAACAGAGAATCTTTGTCTCCTTTGTGGTATTTACTTACAAAGCGACCTATAACATATAATGCATCAGAACGTGAAGTACAGTAAAGACAGACAAGCCCTGCTACCTGTACCAACTGCTACATTCCTCTCTTTCAGCTCACTCCCTGTCCAGCGCAGGCCATAAAACATACTCTCAATGACATTAATTAACTCCAGAAACATTCCTGCAGCGTGTGTGTGTGTGAGCGCGCGTGTGTGTGAGTATGTGTTTGCAAAGGCACAGATGCATGTGTTTATCTGCAAATGTGTGTGTGTGTGTGTGTGTCTGTGTGTGTGTGTGGGTCCACAGGAAGTGTGCAGTGTGAAGGCCCAAACGCACTGAAAGCGATAATTGACGTGCCTCATTTGACGCGCCTCATTTGATGCTCCAATGGCGCACCGCAGGCATCAGATTGGAAATGCCCACACCACACAGCCAGCAGCAACTCATATATATCACAGTCACAGGTCGCTTTTGGACTTCATTGATGAGCTTCTCCTCATCCATGCTTTGACTGCTCCTCAAGTCGGCTGGCTAAGTTAGTTTTGGGGGTTTTTTCGGTAGCCGTCATCTAGTTTGACGAAGCTCTGACGTCAGTTTCCCCGCTACATATCGCGAGCATAGGTAACGTTACGGCCGGGGCAGAGACCTAGAAAGAGAGTTGCGTCAATGAGGGGTCAGAACGCGAGAGGGTCACGTGGTTCATGTAGCCGCCGAATAGTGCCAAACGAAGCTCAGCGGGTCATTTAAATGAACTGCTTAGCCGCGATTTCTGGTAACTACTAACCAATATTTTCAGATTTTCACATTTATATATAGATATAGCTATATTCCAACGTGACACATATTCTATGCGCAGTTTGGCACTATCCGGGGCTCCCATGAGCCGCCATTACTGTTAAATAACTGGCCCATTGACGGTCTAGGGAGTTGACGTAACTCTCTCTTTCTCGGGCTCTGGAACGGGACGAGCAATGATGTCAGCCGCAATTAGAGTCATGGTTCCTGTCAAGACATTTTTGGCCCGGCCTCCAAAAGTCACACTTTTGGACAAGAGCGCCCCTGAAAACAAGCTCAATATGGACGTATCTTGTCAATTTATTCTTTTGCTATTGATACTAATTTATTTCTTTAATAAAATATTGTTTTTTGGGGGGGGGGGGTTTCCCCTTTTTCTCTCCAATTGTACCCGCCCAATTACCCCACTCTTTCGAGCGGTCTCTGTCGCTGCTCCACCACCCCCTCTGCTGATCCGAGGAGGGCTGCAGACTACCACATGCCTCCTCCGATACATGCGGAGTCGCCAGCCGCTTCTTTTCACCTGACAGTGAGGAGTTTCGCCAGGGGGACGTGGCGCGTGGGAGGATCACGCTACCCCCCCAGTACCGCCTCGAACAGGCACCCCGACCGACCGACCAGAGGAGGTGCTAGTGCAGCGATCGGGACACATACCCGCATCCGGCTTCCCACCCGCAGACACGGCCAATTGTGTCTGTAGGGACGCCCGACCAAATCGGGGGTAACACGGGGATTCGATCCGGCGATTCCCGTGTTGGCAGGCAACGGAATAGACCGACACGCCACCCGGACGCCCAAAATATTGTCTTTTTGAGGAAAAAAATCCTTACCATTTTTATTCTGCTATTATACTAGCTCTCCCCAAAGGGGGTAATGCAGCTGCAGAACAAACAGCCTTGGTCTCCGGGACGTCTCATTTGACGGTCCAAAACCGAAACAAGGCTGGAACAGAGGCACCGAGGCATTCTGACGCGCCTCATAACGCTTCTGGTGCGCGTATAACACCGCAGGTGTACTTCCAAACGCGCGTCAGACGCTTTCAGTGCATTTGGGCCACGAGCGCTGAGAGGTGATCAGATAAATCAATGGGCGGGAGACAGGAGCAACAGCAACCGCGCCGAGGACAACCTGTACACACACAGGACCCACACTCCTGCTCTGACAACACGCTTGGACCGAACTGAGAAGAACCGCTTCTGGATTAATGGTCTCTGTGTTTGAGCGGCTACTCGTGTGTGTTTGTGTGTGGGTGTGTGTGTGAGAGAGAGAGAGAGAGAGAGAGAGAGAGAGAGAGAGAGAGAGAGAGAGAGAGAGAGAGAGAGAGAGAGCGGAAAGAATGAGAGACAGCCAAACTGACAATGAGTGAAACAGAGCAAGACGAGAGAGAGAGAGAGAGAGAGAGAGAGAGAGAGAGAGAGAGATGAGAGAGAGAGAGAGAGAGAGAGAGGAGAGAGAGAGAGAGAGAGAGAGAGAGAGAGAGAGAGAGAGAGAGAGAGAGAGAGAGAGAGCGGAAAGAATGAGAGACAGCCAAACTGACAATGAGTGAAACAGAGCAAGACGAGAGAGGGGGAGAGAGAGAGAGAGAGAGAGAGAGAGAGAGAGAGAGAGAGAGAGAGAGAGAGAGAGAGAGAGAGAGAGAGAGAGAGAGAGAGAGAGGAGAAATAGGGAGCATGAGTTATTAGGATTTAGAGAAGAAAGAGTAAAAGAGGGAGTGAGACAGACGAGAATGAGAGATAAACAGAAGGCATGTGTGTGTATGTTTTTGTGTGCGTGTGGCATGCGTGTGTATGTGTGTGTGTGTGTGTGTGTGTGTGTGTGTGTGTGTGTGTGTGTGTGGTGTGTGTGTGTGTGTGTTGTGTGTGTGTGTGTGTGTGTGTGCGTGTGTTAGCGGGCAAGCAAGCGGGCGAGAGAGACGGGGAGAGGGGGAGATGAAAAACACACACACTGAAGAACTTGAGAAAGTGTTGAAATGTTTTATGTCTGGGAGCACAGGAGGTTTAAACCCCTAGAGGTGAGGGGCAGAGCTGGAGGTTGGAGACTAAACACCACACAAGCACTGCCGGGGCTGAGTCTGAAAGCTGGGAGGTCAACGCCGAGAAGGCCATGCTGGAGGTCCCGGAAGGTAGAGGAGGAAGTCTGGTGTTAAGATGGTTGTGTTTGAGGACACAGCGGGGACAGATAGCTCGATACGGAGCAGGAACCGGGTGGAGGATAATGGGGGAGGGGGGGGGAGGGCGGGGGGGGACTCTTGGACTGTGAAGGGATAAAGTTTCTCCACACAGCTGCTTTGGCCCTGCAGACGGAGAGAAACATCTGTATTAAACCTCAGCCCCACGGGCAGTCCACTGAGGAGAGGAATGCAAGGAGCAAGGGAGAAAATGAGAAGGGGGGGTAGTAGGGCAAGGACCATACAAGATGTGATTATGTTAAAAAAAAGACGTGAGAGCATGAGAGAGGAGGGGGGGGTAGAGGAGTAGTTTGTGTTTGGAATTCTAAGAGAATACCCCCCTCGCACCGCCGCTGCCAAAACGGCGTCAAAAAAACCCAAAAAAACCCCCAAAAAGCTGGAGTTGGCGGGAGGAGTTGGTGGCGGCTGGCTGTGCGGAAGTAGCATGACAGCGGCGTGCTTCCCAGCTCGCAGGTATCATTTTGTGAGCCGGTGACACGGCGCTGTCCGGATGCCAAGCCTGGTAATAAATCAAAAAGTATTTTGGAAATTAGACGTCTCATCCTTGCCCCCCCCCCCTACATTACCTTCCAGCTGACACACAGATCGGAGAGAGGGGGGGGGAGGGAGTCAAGCACGCAAGGAAGCCGGTGTCTCCTCACAGGAGCGGACAAAGGGGCGTGGGCGGCAGGCGGCCAGGTGTTTGCCCTGACCGAGTCCCCATGGTAATGGAGGACGTAATTACCTGCTGCCGCTGCACTGATTCACTCCCCACGTCGTGCCTGCATCACTTCCTCCCCGCTAAACAACTACCATGCACAGGATAAACAGGAGCGGATGGACATTTTACTTGTGACTCGAAACAGGGGCTCGTGAAAAAGGACGTTTGATTGCGTTTCACTGAGTCACGTGTCCGCCACATGGTATATTATGGGCTAGTTTGTCTGAAATAACCACTCTAATCTGTGGCTAGCACGTGTCCGTGGCTCTGTGATGTCTATATTTGCAGAGGCGCTTCATCTGCTGCGCAACACCCGGAGGTACAGACGCATCTTATTGGGAGTGGACTGTGCGTTGCTCTCATGTATACTGTATACTGTATACTGTATACTCGGTCTGTCGTGTGCGTAATGTGTCATGGCTCCACTGCTCCCATGCAGGAACAAGGCAGAGGAAGAAAAAAACCCCAGAAGACTAAGAGCTTTGTTTGTTAGGCCTAATACCTGTTCCACTCAGTTAAGTCAACTGTATCACACATCTGGTGCAAATTAATAGCGGCAGAGCACCAGACAATTAAAATGCACCCAAGCAGCACACGTTTTTCAATGGCCTAATATGTGTTCACACAATTTTTTTTCTCACATGAGCCCCCCCACCCCCCTTTTGCCATGGAGGCTGACATACAGCAGGGCTATTACCCACCAGGGGATCCATCAGCCAGGGTTTGGTAACGGTAAAACCCCACCGAACGAGCAATCATGGCTTTATGTGTTTAGGAGCACGTCTACGAGCACACACACATACATAAACGGGGACAAACGGGAACACAATACACACACACACACGTACGTGCACACTGCACACACATGTACGTAGGGAAAAGCAGTTCCTCATTTCCTCACCATCGCCAAAGGCTAGATTAACCCATGCAGGGTTGCATGTGGGCAGGGGAAATACAGATGTATGACTAAGATGATATTTACAGTAAAAGCAGACTCTAAATCCCCATCCAACTCACACACACACACACACACACACACACACACACACACACACACACACACACACACACACACACACACAGAGGTGACGGCATCGCTACCGTTTCCTGATGTGCAGGATGCAAATAGCAGACATCAAACTCACTGTGCCGTCCTGTGGGAGGAGATGAATGAATGAATGAATGAATGAATGAATGAATGAATGAATGAATGAATGAATGAATAGACGAATGAAGGAACGAACGAACGAATGAATGAATGAACATCCTACTTTGGTTACCGTGAGTGTTTGCACGTGTGCCTGGGTGGCTGAGTAAGAGCAGCAGCGTGCGTGTTGGCGTTATGTATGCGCTCTATTTGAGTATGTAATGAGGAGCTGCGGAGCGCCAGCTCAGCACAGCCTGACCGAGCAGGCCAAAGCCCTGGAAGCTGTGGTTTGTTCAAGGGGAAATGCCTTAATTCATTGTGGCTAAGGAGTAATACTGCAAGGGACCATTGGGACGGGATTAGACAAATATCACAACAGTGGCATGCACGTCTGGATGTGTGTCAGCATGCGTGCGTGCGAGCGTGCGTGTGAAACACAGAGGGATGGAGTTGATCTCAATAATGAAGTAGACGTCACAACGAGTCACTCACAAAGTAAGCGACTAACGATAAAACTGAACACGTATGTCTAGTTGACCGCTGCGGAGGTGCCGGCGAGAACGAGCCGTTCTACCCTCTGCAGCTGACGGAGCAACATGCCACCCCGGCCGGGACGCAGGAAAACACGCCGCGCACGCCGCGCTGGCTAGCTGGCGTGTTATCATTGCGTGTCCGGCACACGCCCATTCTTGTGGTGACCCGTGTTGCGTGTAGCGGGTGTGCATTCTGAACGTATGCTGTAAGCCATTTACACAGCTGGGTTTTTTCAAACTGAAGGTGACTCAGGCAGAGAACGTCCCTGGCCCTGGGGTCTGTCCCGAAGCCCACACCCACCGCGGCCAGCCACAGCGGACTCGGCAGCGCACACAGACACCCTGACAAAACACACGCCGCCAGCTCCCATGAGCGGCGATCAATCACACACTTTAAAAAAAAAGAAAAAGAAAAAGAGGCTTTGCGAGAGTAGGAGCCGCTTAAAGGAGTTTTTCGTAGCGCTTCAACGTTCATTCTTGACGCAGGCTCCTTTCCACTGTTCGGGGGGAAGGCATGCCTGTCTCGTGACTCAGATGGATAGTCGGGAAGGGAAATCAAGTGTCAGTTCTTCTTAGTGGGGAAGACCCGGCTGTCAGGAGAAATGCAGGCAACGGCGATTGAATGCCAGCATAAACACCGTGGGGGGGGGGGGGGGTCAAGCTGTAATGACGATTCACCTGGACAGCTGCCTTCCCGTGCCCTCCTCGAGGAGAGGAGGTGTGGAAGCAAGCTCGTGTGAAGCCATTTATACTGTGTGTCCGCGCCCTCCTTTTTAATCCCGCTCTCCTCCGCTTTTTCTCTCTCTCACCATATCGCCCCAGCGCTTTGAACGTGTCGGGGAAACAAGATCCCCTCTTGTCATAATATTTAGCCAGAAAACCGAAAATCCAAACCAGACTAGTTACTCAGAGGGTAATTTTATAAAATGACAAAACTCTTGCTTTTCTTTCACAAAAAAAAGTTAAAAAAAACCAAATTAGAATGAAAACACGGTCGCCAATGTAGTCAATGACTACCACTTGCTTCTCTTTCTCTCTCTCTCCGCCTTTCTCTCTCCCTCTCTACCACGCATTCTCCCCCTCTACCTCTCCCCCTCTCTCCCCCTCCCTCCCTCTCTCTCCACCTCTCTCTCCCTGTACCTCTCTCCCCCTCTCTCTTACTCTCGTTCTCTCCCTCTACTTCTTTCCTCTATGTCTCTCTCTCTCCCTCACCCCCTCTCTCCACCTCGCTCTCCCTCTCCTTCTCTTCCCCCCTCTCTCTCTCTCCACCTCTCCCTCTCCCCCATCTCTCTTCTCTTTACCTCTCTCCCTCCCCTTTCTCTCCACCTCTTGCTCCCTCTCTCTCTCCCTCACCCCCCTCTCTCCACCTCGCTCTCTCCCTCTCCCTCTTTTCCCCCCTCTCTCTCTCACCTCTCTCCCCCTCTCCACTCTCTCTCTCCCCCATCCTCTCTCTACCTCTCTCCTCCCCTTTCTCTCCACCTCTTGCTCCCTCTCTCTCTTCCTCTACCTCTCTCCCTCTCCACCTCTCTCTACATCGTTCTCTCCCCTGTCTCTCCACCTCTTGCTCCCTCTCTCTCTCCCTCCCCTCTCTCTCTCTACCTCTCTAACTCCCTTCTCTCTCTCCACCTCTCTCTCTCCCCTCTCTCTTCCTCTCGCTCTCTCCCTCTACTTCTTTCCCTCTATGTCTCTCTCCCTCACCCCTCTCTCTCCACCTCTCTCCCCATCTCTCTCTCCCTCCCTCCCTCTCACTCCCTCATCCCTCTCTCTAGCTCTCTACCTCCCCTTTCTCTCTACCTCTTGCTCCCTCTGTCTCTCCCTCTCCCCTCCCTCTCTCTCTCTACCTCTCTCTCCCCCCTCTGCCCCCTCCTCTCTCTCTCCCTCGCTCTCCCTCTTGTGTAAAGAGGTGAAAGGTAATGGATCGTCATACTGTTTGCTGTATTCAATCAAGCCTTGCTCATATCTGATGGCATCACATGAGACACGGGGAGAGCCTGAACAATGAGCTCTATTGACAGACAGAACATGCAGCAGATGGCACTGACAGCGCAAAGACAAACACCCACTTCATTTTCAAACGAGTGACAAAGATAATTTGATATACAGTAATGGGACTGCAACACGTCATGGTGGAAACTGAACCAATGGAGACCCCAAAAAACGGCCTCTCTTCGCAACTTAGCAATTACACCAGTCGTCGGAGAAGCTTGAAAGTGAAAGTGACTCTTGACAAGACCAACATGATTTTCATTAAAGCTTCATGCACAGGGTCACTGTTGTGTCACAGAAACGCCTTCTACCAAAGCAAACGTCTACATGGAAGTGCTCATTCTGCACGATGTAAACAATGCTTGCTGCTTGGTATGGTGGCTGCCTGAGGAGACCAAAAAGTGACCAAGTTCAAAATGTGTTTCATCATTCTCTCTCTCTCTCTCTCTCTCTCTCTCTCTCTCTCTCTCTCTCTCTCTCTCTCTCTCTCTCTCTCTCTCTCTCTCTCTCTCAGTATTGCCCTCTCGGTCACACGCTTTCTCCTTCCTTGCCAGCTTACTGAGCGAAGAAAGAGGCCCTTGACTTTGCGAGCCTCTGTGGTCGAATCCATCTGTGTCACAGTCTGTCAAAAATAGTCACAATACAGCAGTTCCCAGTGTAATTACACGGTGCAGCGGAGGAACCGGTGTCACCTCCCTCTCTTCTGCCAAGACACTACAACAATGATCTTTCCAAGGACTGGGCCTAAAAACGCCAGCTCCCGAAGTCGCTCCGCTCCGCTCTACTTGGACTAAACGCTGGGTTTGTTTGCTAACAGCGTGGCCAAGGCTGAGATTCCTCCATTATAGGCTGCAGGGCCGCTGAGCTGACGCCATCGCTGCACCTGCATTATTTGTGGGGAAATCTGACATATGATGGCGCGTTTCAATTAGGTCAACATTGTCTGTTGTGATCCCACAGCGATAAAATACTGAAGACAGCAACTGCGCTTTCAGTAAGAACCCTGATTAGATAAGGAAAGCTGTGTTGAAACAACCGCTTCATGCATATATATATATTTTTCAAAACCACTGATTGGAAAATAATGTCTCATTTGAAAGTTAACTGCATGAACAGGACTGTGTAGACGATGACTACCAGTCTGACCTAATGAATTTTTAATCATCACTGATTACCATAAGTCATCCGTGCATGTGCTTCTAGGTGGCGATTCGTGCAGATTAGAGTAAAAAAAAAAAGAAGGGGGGGCTTGCTGCACTTTGAACTTATCCCATTGATGGCTTACTCATTCTTTAGATAACACATGGTTGACGCATTAGCTGCCATCTGGCCCATCATCTACAGTCTGAGCACCTGAACATTTGCATGTTGCACACCTGTTTGACTGGGAGGTACACGCTGGAACGTTCCACGCCTGGGTATTTCCTAAATGCCACCGTTTAGTCAAAGTAAACATGCTGCATCTGTGTGAGCGTGCAGAGTTGAGTTCATCATCCGTTTAGAAAGATGGGTGTCCTCGCTGTGCAGCCGCGAGGTCCCCCTTCACAACTTGTAGGGCCGGTCAATAACTCAATATTATCATTTATCGTCTATCAGTGGTATCGTATCAGTAAATCATTCTGGATATCGTGATATCGCTATACACAATTTTGCTGTCCAAAATTGATGATAAGGACGATTTATCACCTACAATTTTCCACAAAACGAGGTCTACAATATTAGAGGGAGTCAGCAGACAGCTCGCTTAAGGTATTCATGCATATGCATGCAGATGTCATGATATGTATCGATATTGTGCAAAATGTCATATGGCTATCGTGATAATATTAATTTCCACATCGCCCAACCCACAAGATAAAGTGATGTTGCTACGATTCCCTTTTTGAACAACTTGCCTAGATGTATTTTCAAAGGAATACCCCCAAGCACCAAAATGACTTGCATGGTATGAGACACCACACATTTTGGGGTGGTTTCTCCAAAATCGTCAATGAATTGAAACTTAGTTAATGAAATAACCTACTTCCACAGCTTTTTAACAAAACAAAAACAAAAAAAAAACAAGTGCAAGCAAAGCCTACCTAAATTGACAAAGCTCATAACCATGTCTGCATCGTTCAAGAAGTTGTTGTCTTGCAGGCTGGCTATTGGGGGGCCCTGAGTGGTGAAGACGGGCTTGTAGGGGTAGGAATATCTGTCCTCCTCCCCCTCCGTGGACATTGCATTGTACAGGTCCAACATGAACATTGGCGCGGCGTTGTGCTTCCCGTGGAGATGCGGCCGCGGCCGGTGCGGCAGCCCGAGGATCGACAGGATCTCGCGCTGCATCTCCCTGCGCTCCTGACTCTTCAGGCGACGGTGGATGAAACTCGAGTGGACCTCGTTGTCCACGGTGAAGTTGGCGACGACGGTGTCCGCGAGGACGCAGTAGCCCCATAACAAGAACAAAGCCGGTGCTCGTCTGTCCAGACCCGGTGCCATTGTGGGTTGCCGTGCGTAACTGCGCGCAGTTGTCTTGTCGGAGAGTCCAGTCAAACTGCCTGATACTGAACTGTGGTAGGGAAGCAACAGGTATCTCTGGATAGGTTCGATACCCGGAATCACTGGCGGACCCTCATGGTGAATGAGGGGAATGTTTCCGAGTGAAACATCAGTTCAAACTTCGAAAGTCCGTTTTTTTTTTTGGTTGGTTTTTTTTTGTTTGTTAAATTTGGGGCTAACCTTTATTACAGACCGCAGCCGCTGCTGTGAGGAGACGTGCTTCAGACGGAGCGATGCCTGCGCCGCGCCGAGCGCAACTAACTAGTAATGAGGAGGTGCTATGTGCTGGGAGGAGCGGGGACAGAGGAGGGGGGGGCAACCACTGCACGCAGACAATTACGCACGCGCACACGCACGCACACACACACGTGTGTGTTTTGGGCTGTACTGTACTTGTGAGTAGTGCTGGACAAGAGCCCTCCGCAAAATTTTATCATCACGATAATCATAGGGAATTTTACACAACATTGATATATCTCCACATCTATTGACGTATGAACAAATACCACGTTTAAGAATCCAACTTGAGGTTCCTCGTGGTGGATTGTATGGCCATGTTATGTTTAATGTCAAGCCAAAACTATTTTTCAAATAAAACGCCCTCAAATATTTTGGCCCTAATTTTGTAAGAGATTTCAGATGATAGATTGTCGTTATCGTCGTTGTACATGACAAAACTGTGTGTGACAATGTGACAAAATCCACATTTCATGCGATATAATTTAACGACAATAAATGATAATACTGTGTTATTGCCCAGCCCGGCTTGCAAGAACGCTCATTGAATACAACTCGTTCCCAAGCCCCAACCATAACTATCAAAACCAGCCTACACGCCTGACCTGCACCCCCACCCTAACCGTGACCTAACCTGCAGCCTGACCCAGGTCCTAAACCCGGAAATAGACCCGGAAGAAGTGAAAACCAGTCAAAATATCATCACTTTATATGGTCAGTAACTCAAATTGGTCCTCACACACACAAACAAACAAACACACGCACACACACACCTTCAAACCACTAGCCTTAAAATCCATAAAAATTCATAATCTATTTCAGTATTGCTGTATTATTGCTGTTGTCATTACTTGGGCAGGTTGTTTATTTCACCAGTGTCTTTTACGCGTTGTTCATGTGCTGCTGACATGTTGACCAAACCTCAGCAGCACAAATACATGTTCTGCTCATGCTAATAAGACAAGTTCAACTGAATTAAACTGAGACAGACAGACAGACAGACAGACAGACTGAGAGACCGACAGACTGAGAGAAAGAGAGACAGACAGACAGACTGATAGAAAGACAGACAGACAGACAGACAGACAGACAGACAGACAGACAGACAGACAGACAGACAGACAGACAGACAAAGACAAACAGACAGAGAAAAAGACAGACAGACAGACAGACAGACAGACGGATAGACAGATACACAGACAGAAAGACAAACAGACAGTAAGAGAGACAGACTGACTGACTGATGGAGAGAGACAGACAGACAGACAGACAGACAGACAGACAGACAGACAGGGCAACAGAGAAAGATACACAGACAGACAGACAAACAGACAGTAAGAGAGATAGAGAGACAGACAGACAAACTGATAGAAAGACAGACAGACAGAAAGACAGACAGGAAGACAAACAGACAGAGAAAAAGACAGACAGACGGATAGACAGATCCACAGACAGACAGACAAACAGACAGTAAGAGAGACAGACTGACTGATGGAGACAGACAGACAGACAGACAGACAGACAGACAGACAGACAGACAGAAAGACAGGGCAACAGAGAAAGATACACAGACAGACAGTAACAGAGACAGACTGACAGACGGAGAGAGACAGATAGACAGAGAGCGACAGACGGACAGACAGACAGACAGACAGAGCAACAGATAGACAGATACATAGACAGACGGACAAACCGACAGTAAGAGAAACAGACAGACAGATGGAGACACACACACACACACACACACACACACACACACACACACACACACACTGAAACAGAGAAACAGACAGAAAGACAAACAGACAGACAGATAAAGACAGACAGACAGACACAGACAGACAGACAGACCGAAAGATAAAGACAGATAGACAGAAAGATACAGACAGACAGACAGATAGACAGATAGACAGACAGACGGACAGATACAGAGTGCGTATGAATGACTAAGTTGGGTTATGTTTGCCAGTTGGAGCATGGCTTCAGCAAGATGTGCAAATATAATGGTGTTATGACAGAATTCATATCAGGATGGATCCGTTCGTGCAGGCCATACTTTTCTCATGTCCCGCCAGTGGCCAGGTGCAGTGCTGTCTGTCCATGGCTTTAGTAATGGCAGATGTGCACACGGTAACAATACACCTTCTAGTGTGCTGTGCTTATGGCAGTGGTTATGGAAAATAACAGACTGCTCATATCAGAAGGTGATTGTTTACCTCTCAGGAGCCTAATCATGGGGCAGTTATTTGCATCTATGTGGGTTAAATAATAAACAGTTAAATACTGTGGCAGAGGTTGTACTGGGCATGCATGCATTGGGCAGTTGTATGACTATAGTAGTTTGTCTGTGTTCTGCAGGTGCACTCTCACAGTACCTTATGAATGGCAGTTGTCGACTCAGAGGATAAATCTGTTTGGTTTTGGGTTGTTTTTACAACCTGGATCTCATTTTTGAAGTTTTTGCCGTATAATATTTTACTCACCAATGAAGTTTTGGAGATTTTGAACACTGGACCACCACTAGACACAGCTTTACAATAGAGGCTTATGGGGAAATTGAACGCGAGCATTAAACCTGTTCTGACGACAAAGAAAAAAACCCCTCTTATCTCTGACTGATTAATTTCCCGTTACCGACAACTTCTCACTTGCGCTGGCCAGGTAGTTTATTGATGGTTGCTGTTACCTACAGTAAGACGGTCGATCCTGCAACTTGAACCAGAAGTAGCTCAGCGACGGGATCGACTGGGGACTACACTGGATGTTTAACTTGATAACTTTTAACTTGCACTTCTGTTTTCACTTCCAGATACAAGGTTCAGATATTTCGGTTAAATTGGACCTGCTGAAACATGTCTCATGGCCGTGTTCAGTGGCCCTGTGAAGCTGCCTCCAGCAACGGCCCCGTATCCAAAATATCTACGATGAAGTAGAAATGATATCATAACTGATATGTATGTAATGTATGGTGGCAAAAAAAAACTATGAAAAGAAGACCCAGTTTGTAAAAAAAAAAAAAACAGAATTATCCTTTAAGCCAGAGAAAGGTAGGCTAGTGTTGTTGGGTCTATAAACCGCCGTTCCTCTTCTCTATCGTTTTGATGGTATCTTGGTAGAGCACATGTGGGTCCTGATGGGACCACAGTATTCCGTCTCCTTTGTTGGAGTGAGACGTTAGCGACAAAAGCAACAGAGGACAGACAGAGAGGAGGCTGGGAAGGAGGTGGTGGTGGTGGTGGTGGTGGGGGGGTGTGCTAATGTTTGGCAGCTGCCTCTTCCCTCCATCTGCCCCTGCAGCTCCAGCACCTCTCCATCAGCACGCTTTAATGGAGCTTTCCAGACTCCTCCTGCGCTCCGCACGGCCCTCGCTGACACACAGGCGGAGGAGGGACGTCGCAAAGGCTATTTCCACGTTAACGTGGGCCGGCCGGCGTGGACCGTCTTGGATCAGTTAAAACGATTAAAAGTTTCACATCGGGGCCAGCCTTGAAAGCTTTGCAGTTGACTTGTTGCGGGACTAAAGCCTGCCAGGTAATTTTATGACAATGGAGTTAAACTTCAATGGAGGGGCGGAGAGAGAGAGGCAGTCAGAGGAGCTCGGGATCCAGAGCTGTAATTGCAAGCAGCTAGAGAGAGCGAGAAAGAGAGAGAGAGAGAGAGAGGGTGAGAGAGAGGGCGAGAGAGAGAGCTAGAGAAAGAGAGCTAGAGAGAGAGAGAGGGTAGAGAGGGCTAGAGACAGAAAGAGAGAGAGAGAGAGAGAGGGTGAGAGAGAGGGCGAGAGAGAGAGCTAGAGAAAGAGAGCTAGAGAGAGAGAGAGGGTAGAGAGGGCTAGAGACAGAAAGAGAGAGAGAGAGAGAGAGGAGAGAGAGGGCGAGAGAGCTAGAGAGAGAGGAGGGTGAGAAAGAGTGCTAGAGAGCGAGAGGGGGTGAGAGAGTGCTAGAGACAGAAAGAGAGAGAGAGAGAGAGAGAGAGAGAGAGAGAGAGAGAGAGAGAGAGAGAGGAAGAGGGCGAGAGAGCTAGAGAGAGAGAGGGTGAGTAAGAGAGTGCTAGAGAGCAAGCGCTAGAGAGAGAGGGGGGGAGAGGGAGAAAGCATGTCTCAGGGTCTCATAGGTTAAGCACACCTCCCCTGTCCATTTAATGTGGTCGATCTCCACTTCAAAGCAGCTTCCCTCCCCTTTTCCGATGACAATTCAATATGGTGTGCCTGAAAGCCTCCGCAGCCTGGCTGCCACTACTCATCCTGTATATCTCGGCCTAGCAGATACTCTATTGCTTTTAAATAGCCTTTCAGCGGTAGCCTGTAACATATAAACACTGCTATCCGGTGCCTCAGATAGAATCAGCTAATGGCCGCAGGTGTTTACATTACAGCAGTTTCCGACAGAGCACATGAAAGGGACTTGGTTTCAGCTATAACTATACATCTCCCCCCTATGCCGACCTTCTTCCTCCTCCCTCCCTCCTCCTGATGCAGCGGGGTTTGTGAGTGCTAAGACCCCGTCGCTCCTGCAGCAACCCGCAGCCCCTGGGTTCAGTCAGTGCCCAGAGAGGGGCTGACACCCCTGGGCAGGACAATAGGAACAGACCCCCCTTTGTTTGGGCCTTCATGGCCTTGGTGACAGTCACAGTAAACAGTGAACACAGGCTGGGGCCAGGCTGGGTGAGCTGCACTGAGGGGCCTTTGACCAGGGGAACCAAAGCAGAACAAACAGTGTTTGAACCTTCCGCCTTCAACCACTACGTCCCCCTCACTCTCTCTCCTTCCTCTCTCTCTCTCTCTCTCCTTCCTCTCTCTCTCTCTCCTCTCTGTCCTCACACACACACACACGCGTATTTCTATAAACTGCTAAAGATTAAGCACATTATTTCACACAAAAACCACATGTCTGCAAATAACCCCTCAATCACACGGACGCATTTGGATAAACAGCGATACAGACTTTCACGACACCAACTTCTCCATTATCAGACATGCACTACAGGCAGTTAGCTGTTAAAATTAGAAAGGCAATTGCCCCGACTGCCCGTCTGCTTACTGAGTCAGGTGTAATAATATGTGATTCGGATGTGCTGCGGACAATTTTTGTACACTTCCATGACCAAGAATTTCAAGAGAAATAGGCCTGCTGTTTCCTTTTCTTTCTTTTTTGTTTTTTTTTTTGTTGTTTTTTTTTGTTTTGTGGGATTTTAGTCTACTTCTTTACCAGCAATTTGTGGCAGGAAACTTTTTCGGGCTCACTTTTCACAGTTCCAGCTCTAGCATACACAAAACTAGCTTAGATGCACAACTAGCTTTTTTGTCTGGCCATGAAAAACAGGCTTCACCGTACTATTTGTAGTCGATTTCCCCGATATAAAGCATTCCCGTGATCTCCACATCCTCAAACAATTAAGAGGCCAAACACAGAACCAATCTGCTATGTGTGATGTGCCATTGCTTTACTCTGTGTCCTCTACTGAGGCACATTCTACTCTCACATTGCGTTAAGTTAAAACTCACCACTTGCCCCAGAGCACTTGAAGTGTGCACACACACACACATGCACACACACACACTTACACACACACACACACGCACACACATACACACGCACACACATACACACACACACACACACACACACACACACACACACACACACACACACACACGCATGCCTCCTACTCTGATCTCAGTTAGCCTGCACAAAACACACCTCCCCACTTTGGCAGGTTGGAGCATGACACCAGGCTCCAAAAAAGACCACACAGCTGTGCAAGTGAAGCTCCCTTGGAAACGCTCTCACACCCTCACACACACAAGCAAGCTTCACACCCTCACTCGCCATATCAAGATTGCTCTCTCACCCTAACTGTTTTTTTTTGCCTACACAAAGTACGCGCACTCTCTTCATCTGTCGGGTTATTTCTATTTAACAGTTCAGAGAAGGGAGGTTAGAGGTCAGATTAATATTTATGTCATGTGTTGCGCTGCAGAACGGCAGACGCCTTTCATTTGAAGACTTGTGGATGCAGGGTTGGGGGTGGGAGTCGGGGTCCAGCCATGCGAGTCCGTGGAGGGGTACAGTAAAACATTTTTCAAGGTAAACCGACCCTCAAATGAAGCAGTGTGGGGTCGGGAGGTGCATGGAAAGAAGAAGGCAAAGGTGCCTTTTTTTTGTTGTTTTTTTAAACACCCCCCCCTCCCCTAACGTCTGCCTGTCCCATCCGCCCTTGTCTACATTTTCGCTATAGCCCTCACCGTGTGCAGCACAGCACAAACCAGCAGCCTGTTAAAATGGCCCGGCCAGGTGGGGCTGAGCGATTGCAAATGTTCCCCTTCTGGTGTCTGACACTTCAAGGGGCCTCGTGAACATATGAGACACAGCTGTGAGACAGGCAGAAAAAGGAGAGATGGATTGCAGGTTTGGCGACAGGGTACAAAACAGCTTTATAATCATTCTCTTTGTACAATCTTATTTGCTATAGAGTTATCACACACCGAGCTCTTGCATTACTGTTAGCAAATTAGAGACTCACAAGCAAGAGGACCACGTGCACCTCCGAGTTGCGCACCGCTGGCTCGCTGATTTTCTGGCGATGACAGCACAGTAAACTCTATTTGAAACTCCTGCACCTGCATTTCTCATCTCTTTCACTAAGTGCCTACTTTCCCCTGTTTCCTCTATCTCCTCTCTCACCGCCGTGTCTGTCTGCAGCAGGATGTGGCGCTGAGGAACACCAGGGTAGCTTGGATCTGATTCATAGCTCTCAACAGCCCACCAAGACCATAATCATTTATGTTCGATTCTGTCAACAGCAAGAGATACCGTTTCACTTAGGCCTCCCATAATGCCACTGACAGGATGTCATCATTCACTTACTCTGTCACTGGTGTCACCAGCGCATGAGACACGCTTGACACTGCCGTGTTTTTCTTCACCCAGTTAAAAACATATATATCAGTGTCCATTACTGAGGTGTGAGGGTCCGATAAAAGTCTAGCCAGATGCATGTGGCTCTGGGCAGAGGGCCTGTTTAGATCCTTGTCTCGTCACCAAGAGGTCTCGCCCTCGTGACTCCTTCTCTCGTCACTCAGTGAGGCTGTGCTCTGCTGTCAGTCAGGGAGAACTCTGGGTAATCAGTCACCTCCTCTTTAGGAGATGCTGGTCTGAGGGGCCATTAGAGAAGAGGCAGCACAGCCAGACTGATCTGGGCCAAAAGCTGATGAGAAACAGAGGAGCGGGAGAGCCTGAGGTAGAGAGGTGTGTGTGTGTGCGTGTGTGTGTGTGTGTGTATGTGTGTGTGTGTGTGTGTGTGTGTGTGTGTGTGTGTGTGTGTGTGTGTGTGTGTGTGGTGCTGTTGTGTGAATGGTGGATTGTGAAGGGAGGGCAGCTCTGTTTTCTATTTGTGAGGATTAGGTTGACAGATCTGTATTTAGTTTCTTTGGGCCTCTAGCTGCAGCTAATCCTCCTCACCTGCAGCGAGTCCCCCCCCCTCCATTCCTTCTGACCCTGTACCCCTCCCTGTCCCATAACTACCACCATTGCCCCTAGGTCCACCTCCCACCCCCACCCCCGCCTTCTGCCCAGCACAAACACTCATCCTGAGACAAGCACATGACTCGTTGCACTCTGTCTCCTCAGGTTAGAGCCCCACACTTGACACAACTCTCTCCCAGGCCAAGAAAGCAGCAGGAGGTCCAGGCCTCTTTGGGACGGAAGAAAAAAGGACCCCCACATCTTGTGGCCTTACACAGATTAGGAATTTTTTTCAGGTTGGGTGAGGGGTTTTCTCTCATCACTTAGAGATAGCAATTACTCAGCAATTAAGAACCATTACTACGGAAGCAGCTTGTCAAAGCTACTCAGGGGAAAGGGAGAACTTTGGTAAAGTTGCACATTAGGAAATATTCAGGGTCAGGTCAGGGGCCCAGACCTCTTCTCTTTAGATCCTTGGCTCCCACACACTCTGAACAGGCCTTCAGCACACTGCAAAAAGAAAGACCGCAGTGCCTTCACAAACACACACAGCATGCCTGCCAGCAATTCTTGAAGGTGCAAAGAGTCAAGATGACCTAACAGTTACAGAATCTAAACTAGTTTCTCGGTTGATAGCAATAATGATGTGGCTGCAGGATGAAAGTTAAATACCGAAGAATGGAAGGGAGCAGAGAGAGAGAGAGAGAGAGGGAGAGGGAGAAAGAAAAGCAGAGAGAGAAAAGTGGAGCGTCTTTGGGTCACTCTCTGTGATTGGAATTTGGCAAGAATTCAGTTGGCGATCTATGACTAACAGTTCTGGATATCTAGAGCTGTGGATTTGTTACAGAACAGTTAATCTGGTGAAATGATGGAACCCCATAAACTATTAGACATTAAAAGTTTAATCTTAAAAGAAAACATTATAGCATCTTCTAGGGCATTATACAAACATGCATCAGAGATCATTTTTCTCCCCTGACACAAACACCAACCACTTTATGTCAAAGATCGCATGCACTGGCTTGTCAGATATGTTATAGTTTCTTTGGGCCTCTGCTGCAGCAAATCCCCAAGCACACACGCACACCCATGCACAAGTTGCAGCAAGCTCATGTCTGGGTTTCATTACTAAGTGCCACTAAGGGTGCTAATAAGGTTTTAGTCAGACTAATATATACCAGTGAAGTGTCATTTGGCCCACACACATTCCCGGAGGAAGTTTTCAAAAAATGAGCCCCTAAGGGATGTTTAGGATTGAAGTTGCCATCTCCTTGTGCTTTAAATCGTGATTGTGAGGTTTTTAATCCTACATATCCGATATCTGTCTTCTCGGCTGTGATCTCCCGAGTACGGATGCATTCATTAAAAGACCCCATTGGATTTTTCTTTTGTTGCATGTTTTAGTCCATTTGCATAGTGCCTGCTTTAACGTTTGTCTGTTTTAGTGCTATAGAGACAGTCGTTCTCATTCAATTCAGTACGATATGAAAATTGAGTTTCAAATCGCAGACTTGGAACTCAATTGAGATACATAACTTATCAATTTCAAGATTCTTTTTTAAGTTTCATTTCTTTGTCAAAGTTACGTTATGATCGTTATGTACGGATAATGCAACTGAAAGCCCGGATTGTTTGGAGAAGTTCCCCCGGGGTTTTAAACTTCATCATCCCGCAGCGATAACGTTGCCATTGACAACAAATAATAGTAAACATTAAGACGACGCCAAAATGTTCGCTGCGATGGATTACCTACCTATTTCAAAGAAGTTTCGAGGCTGCGCAAATGTATGTTCATGCCGTAGTGAAATGAACAGAAACCGCTGAAGTTGGAGGGGGACGCGTTTAAAACAACCTGTAATAACAACAGAATGCTTTTCAATATGATCGAGAATTGTAAAGAAAGCGCGAGCTGGTAGGGTTTGATAATGCGGCTTCGGCGCGTCTATAATGCGCATGTGCGGACAGCAGTTGGCGCGCTATTGCGGAGCCAAGAACTTGCTAACCTCAAATCATCTCTAGCTAGTTTTGCGAACAATGGAGTCTGACTCAGAAGAAATGTTTGGTGAAATTGACAAACTGCGCGATGAATTATCGGATAGATTAACGGACAGTCCAACCACCCATCAGCAAGACGAAGAGGGAATCGGGGAGTGCGTTTAAATTTTTTTTTAAAATTACCATCTTTCCAAGCTAACCCCAATTGTTATATACTGCGTGAATTAGCATTGTTAACTCAATTGTTGGACTATAGCTGGCTAGCTAGCAGTTGATTCGACTGTTAGCTTGTTAAATAAATTATTTTTTACACCATATTACCTAATTTCACCTTGCATATCTAAATACTAATTTCACCACCGTCTCTTACTGTATTTTCAGGCTTAAAGGTTAACTACTTCTCTCTGTCTCTGTCTCTGTCTCTCTCTGTTTCTCTTTCTGTCTCTCTCTCACTCATCACAGCCAGGAAGTTTTGGACCGAATTGAGAAAGTTATCCTGGATATAATCGCCAGTTTGTCAAAATATGAAGCTCCTGTCCTAGAACTGACCAACAGATCCAGCTGGACCAATGTTAGGTAACCTCAGTTTACCGTTAGGGCTGGGCAATAATTCGATATCGTCCTCTTTCAGGGATGTTGTATGAGGATGAAATTCGGATGTTGTGATACACAATCGTGTTGTCTGAATTGTTGATAGCAAGAATATATTTCCTGAAATTTCTCATAAAATGAGGTCTGTAATAACGGTATTATTTGAAAACAATTTTTGGTTCAATATATTTTACATTACCCTCAGTATTACCAGTTAAAAGTAAAAAAAATTCAAACTGATTCTTAAACATGGTATTTTTGCATATGCAGTGTGGTATATATTGATATTGTGTAAAATTCCTATGAGTATTGCCATATTTTCAACATTGCACAACACTGCTTATGCATTCAGTTCTTTCACACCACCCACTCTGACCCCCCCCCCCCTTAGCCTACCCCATCACTAGTCATTTTGCCTCCTCTTCCTCCTTAACACCCAGACTGTGTGGGAGCCAAGTAAGCTGTCTGACCTTTACAAGATAAACGCAAGCATTTACGTTGTGTTAAAAAAGTCGTTTGCTGACATAAATCTTTGGGGTCAGGCCACACAAGATGTTTAGATTGCTGTACAATGTATTTAAAGAGGAAATCCTTACCTCTGCGCTGTCAGAATTTATACAAGGGTTAGTTGGCAGAAGGCAGAACTGAATGGAAAGAATATTGAGTGAGGGGGGGGGAAGACTAGAACTTCAACTTTGATTCATAGAGACTGAAGGTTTAATAACTTCCTGCCTCTTAAAAGATGTCAATCTGATAAGGAACTGAAAAGGCCTTCTCGATTAACACACAGACATGTGCACCTGCCCATGCACAAACACATACACGCACACAAATCTGGTGGTTTGTAGAGGTCTTTAATGTGCCTAGGCTATAGAGACCTCATGCTCAGAACAAAGCAGACTGTCTAGTCTAGTTTAGATCAAACCTTGCTTGAAGCACATTCTGGCTTGGCTCTTTCAAATGTGAGAATCCCACAGGTTGAGAGCCAAAAGTTTCGTTGGAGAAATAACGTGAGGTACAGGGGAGGCCCTCTCACCGGTCAGCCCTCAGGGTGTGGGCATTTTTAAAAGGCTTACATGGGGGAGGCTGATTTTCAAAGATACAGAAGTGAATAGTACTCTACTTCTCTATGTGGAATTATTTCATGATTACTTTACTTTTTCGTTCTAACCCACTTCAGTTTTGAAAGTGCCGTCGGACTTCAAATGAACTCTGGAGGAGGCTCTGTCACTGCCATAAGGAGTGACTGTCCCACATCTGTCACTAAATTTGGTGAGCAGAAGGATATGCACACACACACATTAGTTGATATATTTCAACGTTTTGCTTCCAGTACAACTTTACTTTATGTTGAACTCTGCATTCCTTTCTTACATTAACTCTTCATGTAACCTTTAATTGCTGCATATTCTGTCTTATCCATTGTTAATATGAATGAACTGTAAATAGAGTTGATCTGAGGTGTAGGTGGCAAATTTAAAAAGATTTCATGTGGATATCTTAATCAGAGACAGAAAAGACACATGGTTTTCCTTTGTGCCAGTCCTATTTAAACATTTCTGATAGCAATATTGCAGGTAATAGCCATAAGAAATTGTTTAAAGCTAATGTGCGTTATTTTAATGTTTATAGCTCACGTCACCAAGATTCTGGCCATCATGTACAAACTTGTGCAGAGCGACTCATACGCTACGAAAAGGTTATTTCGAATTTTCACATTTCAAACGGTGTACTATTAAACCAAATTTAAAAAACAAAAATGTTCTAGTTAGCTTTCAATAGTGGAAGTTTGCATTGTTTTCACAGGGACATTTATTACAACAACACCCAGCTGTTTGGATCTCAGAAAAATGTTGATTGTACGGTCGATGATATTTCCTGCATGCTCAAGGTTCCTCGCAGGAGGCTACATGTGGTGAGTGTGTGTGTGTGTGTGTGTGTGTGTGTGTGTGTGTGTGTGTGTGTGTGTGTGCGTGCAGTTTGTGTGAGTGAAAGATGGTAAATGCACATATGTGTTACAGGCTACAGTCATAGTCTTATTAAAACCATGTACCAAAATCCCCTTTAATATGCTTTGCTATGATTACTTCAGATGAGAGCCTTACTTCAGATGAGAGTCTTACTACCAGATGAGATCTGCTATAGAGGTTATGATTTTAGGCATTCCTTTTTGTTTTATATCTAAGGAAACACCTGTGGAAAAAAATAATCTCTGGTCTTCATGATCAAACAGCAGTGGAATCTAATTTGAATTCAAACATGTGTCCTTGCATGGTTGTTTCCTTGTGTATAGTATGTGTGCACATGTACTACATGAACGTGTGTATCTGTAATTTATGTCACTAGTTGGCGACCTCCAAAGGATTTATCTCAGGGGATCTCTGTTACCTTGAAGAGGACGGCACAAAGGTCGACTGCCACTCCAGCTCTGCTGTACGTCCCACCAGCAGCCTCAACCAACTCTTTGTATGGTCTTTTGACTGTAGAATACCCTGAGCGTTCTATAATGGGAAGCATCTGCCCTCAAGTCTTGCCCACTGAAGCAACAACAACAAGCCAAGAACAAATAGATTTCTTCAAACTTTAGAAACTGTTCTTTTTTTTTAACCCATCATTAATTTCCTGATTGCTTTAGAAAGTGTTAAACTGAATGTTATGGATGTGTTTTGTTGTCAGGCTGTTCCAGTTTCATCAAATGTCATCGGAATCAAACGTATCCTTTGTAATTCTAGTCAGAGCTTGTACTGCTATTACAGCGTAGTATCGCTTGCCCAGAGAGCTGCATATGACTACCATCTCTCTTTCTCTCTCAAGCACATATACGTAATCAGAGACAGTGTATAACGTCATATGTATTTTAGTTTATTATTTTCTTATATGTAGATTCTGGGTGAAGAGGGTGCTACACCTTAACCCTCTCTAGATATTGTGTCACCTGCAAAGTTTGTTATAGTTGTGGAGAAGGATGCAACGTTTCAGAGACTGCTCGATGACGACTTCTGCACGAAGCTCTCCCCTTGCATCATAATCACAGTAGCTATCTACTTTTTCCATACTTTCTGTCTTGCATTGTTATGAACTTTGCGCAAGCTTATTTCATTTTTGATTGTGTGTGTGTGTGCGTGTGTGTACGTGTGTGTCAGGGTAAAGGCGTCCCAGATGTGAACAGCAGGCTGATGGTCAGAAAGCTTTGGGATACACTGCATATCCCCATATTTGCTCTGATGGATTCTGACCCGTCTGGTACGCATCTCTCTCTGACGACAGGCCTGTTTTCTTCTCAGCACATACACTTCACATGTTTTCACCTAAGTCTCACGCATTCCCATCCTCTCATCACCACCTAATGTGGTAGGCTTCAGCATCCCATGAGGCTGACAGATGTAACACCTGATTAGTTTGTTGTGCCTCACTGGGCTGACCATCAGTTCCATCGGCTCGTTGTCACCCACTGTTATCTCTCCACTTCCCATTTGCGTGGCGAGACACATGTGTAATGCTTTACTTTGTTCTCTGCTGCACTGCGTGTCTTAGAGGATAATTACTCTGGTATGGTGGTGATTGCAGTGTGTCTCTGTCTCTCCCTCTGATTTTCCCAGGCATTGAGATCATGTCTATCTACAAGTACGGATCAGTGGTGAGTACTGCCACGCCAGTTATTCTTGTACTGTATATTATCCAAAGTGGCCTGTTCAATGTCTGTGCGCTAGTGATATATGTAATTATGCCCTTCTCTAAGTGGAAAAAAGGGACCAATCATCCATCTTGGAATATTTGAACTGACATTGTATGGAATGGCAATGATGAGAGATTGTATGTCTGTTTCTGCATATATTTTTTTTTGTGTGTTGTTTGTGTAATCAGCCATGTTTGTTAAATTTAACAAGAACATGTGCTTGTCATAACCACTATGCTACTCAGGACTATATATCTTGGTGTGTGTCTGTGTTTGTGCATGCGTGCGTGTGTGTGTTCTTCACATGGGGTTTTTCCACAGGCCATGTCATTTGAGGCTCACAGTCTGACTGTCCCCAGCGTTATGTGGCTAGGCCTCCTCCCCTCCGACATCCAGAGGTTTGGACTTGCCATTCGCTACTTCCTACTTCCTCCTCCTACCTCTAATTGGGATTATATTCTGTGGACATTTAGATTGTTTGTTTTGGTTTCTGTTGCCGTTGCCCTCACTTTTTTTTTCCTCCTCCAAGGACTAGTTGCTGTAAGCATATTGAATTTTAAGTATATATCTGTTTGAACTATCTCAACCCAAAAAGGGCTTTTTGACATGAGTTGGGTTTAACTCTAGACTGTGTGACTGCTTTCCTCTGCATGTCTCTTGATCATATACATGATCAAAGCTCCTCAAACTCAGAATGTCCAGAATAGGAGGACATTTGTGTTGGGCTTCGGAATATTTCCCACATTGTAGTGGAAAGGAGAGACCAACTATCAGCAGCAGCACTGCCTTCTGCCCTTAAAATCTTACATGGTATTAAACTGCATATGTATTCAGGTTGCGAGTTCCCCAAAATGTCCTGATACCACTAACCCGGAGAGATGAGAACAAACTGAGGAGCCTGCTCGAGAGACCCTACCTCGCCCACCAGCCAGCCTGGCATAAAGAGGTGAGAGATACATGGCAGAACAAAGGCTGGAATAATCAGAAAAAGACATGTATGGAGAGCTTGTGAAAGACTGGTTATGGCTTTCCGTGTTTCAGTACTGTACTAGCTGAATTTAATCTATTGCACCATAGTGCTCATGGAGACATACTCACGAAACTGAAGGTTGACAGTCCGTTGTTCCCCTTTTTGTGAAATTTTATTTATTTATTTATTTTCAGTTAGATGTGTACGTGACACACAGCAGTGGAATGTGAGTGTCAGAGGGCTTTCAGCTCCCTGGTATTTAGATATGCCCTTAGATATGTTGGGAAATAGCCATCGAAGATAACAGAACACCTGGTAACCTTTGCTTGTTTGCATGATCTCCTCTTGAAAATCTCTTGGAGACGGGCTGTTTACTTCTGTTGTAGATGACACTGATGCAGCAGAATAAGGTCAAGGCTGAGCTCCAGTCGCTGTCTGCCATAGCCCCCAACTACCTCACTCGGGTCTACCTACCCAACAAGCTGCGCTATGGGGGCTGGATATGAATGCAATGCTCCCATCTAGTGGACTGACAGATGAATTGATAACTGGCTGTAAAATGTGACTGGTGTGTGTGGGGGGGGGGGGGGGGCTGACATCTATGCAGCTGCCGTGCTTGTTCTTACTATCTCACTATCTCAAATCACACAGTTTGTCTTGTTTGTTTTTTATTTTCATTTGTGCATATTTACCAGTATACTTGCATGTTGTATGCATTGTGGGGTTTTTTCTTACCTTTCTCTGATCAGTGTGAACCACTGAAAATGCCGTTGTATCAATGTTAGATCTTAATTCAGAGTATAAAGTAAAATATAAGTTACTACATTAAATGTTTATGATCCAATTAATAAATTGTCTGGATCTGCTTTTGCAACAAATCGTGTCTCACTTCAAATCATGAAATATTTTTTTGCAGATTTTCCACAACGAGATAAATCCTTATCATTGTTGTGACATTGTCCTTGGTCTAGTGAAGCCTCTGAGCAATTGCGCCTGCAGCTGCAAAGAATGTTAGGGGGAGGATGATGGCTTTTGAGCTGATGGTGATAAAGTTGTGAAGTTGCCCATCACCAGGCAATTAAAATGCAACTACAAAGACCTAGACATGATTCTGTGTAGGTAGGTGCAGAGAAGGGGTTTCTGGACACACTTGGCTTGCAAAGGCTCACATAGTCGTAGCTGAACACAACTCCAAATCTCAAAAGGGTGCCAGCTGTTTTCGTGGCACTACTCGTAACCAGTGCTGACTGGTCAAGCTGGGAAGGTGATCTGTTAGCATTGTCATATGAAACCAAACAGTGTGAACAAAGGAATGACACAGTGTCTGTTAGCCTACACAGACACATTCAATACAGGATGAAATATAAAATATAAGACAACACTAAACAGGTCGATATACTAAAGGCTTTCATGCTTGATGCATGCTCAGTAATCCAGGTGTAGAAATCCCAGAAAGTTTAATCAGTTCATCTGGACACAGTTTAGTGGGAGAAGGCCATCTATGTGAAGAGGGAACAACCGTCCTTGAACTAAGGAGGGGGCTAAGAGTACATCTGTCACCATCTTACAATGCTGTGACTGCAGCTATTCACCAGTCCTCTGAATAGTACACGTGGCCATTGTAACTCTAATTAATGGTCACTGCATTCGCATAGGAAACTTGTGTTAGATCATTGTGTTTTGGTAATGCAACTGTGCTGTATATAAGGGTGGGGGTACCTGCAGTCAGTTGAGACTGGCGAAGTCACTCAGATGCGTGATCAAACGTTTTCCCACTAAACTTTGTTTCCAGATGAACTGATTCAATTTTCTGAGTTTCCGTCCTCTGTTTTGTTCTCCATCCATTATCTGTACGTGCTTAATCCAATCCAAGGTTGCAGGGGGCTTGATCCATCCCATTCATTTGACCTTTGATGAATGTCTGCGAACTGTAGGAGGAAATCCACACAAACGGGGGGGGGGGTGGCTTGCAAACTCCACATATGGGTTAAAGCTGAACCCAGGACCCTCTTGCTGTGACGGTAACAGTGTCAGCCCCCACGCCACTGTTTAACCGTATTTTGTTCTTTTATTATTTGCCTTTTTCAAAAATTCTTCAGCTCTTCTTGTGAAATGTGACTTTGCACATGCCAGTGCTACATGCAGGTAAGTGGGTAAACGCTTCACACGCACATCGGTGTCAGTGCATCGCATTTACGCATATTTCGCTTAATGGTAATGTTGAGCTCGGTGTGGTGAGCTGTCATGTCCCTCTTCTTGCAGTAGGGGGAGACAGAGTTCATGCAGACCAGAGGTTATTTAAGTATGGGGAGCTCCATCACGAGACCTGGCACAGAGAGCAGAGAGAGAGAAGCGAGATGGCAAACCGAGCTTCTACTTCCGTCGCCAGCTCTGGGAAAACGCGCGCAGACCTCGGAGCTCAGAAATGAGTTGAAAATTGCCTTTACCAGCAAAGACGCAAAGAAGAGGTGGCTCGTTTGAGCAACATATTTGAAATGTCTTTGGTCTTGGCGACATTTTGTCACGTTCAACTCAGAAAAACTCCACATTTTAAAAAGTGATTAACAACATCTTTTGGGTGTGCAGTGGTGTTATTTTGATTGATGGGCGGTTTTCACTACAAAAAGCAAGGTTAGGCTATGTGCTGTGAGAAAACATCGTGGCTAGGTCAGATGTTCTGAATTGATATTGGTTATATCAGGTCATAGTGGTGCTGCTTTCAGCTAACTTAGCATCTTAATAAGATGTGTAGTATTGGCATTAATGAATTTGTAACATGGAACTGATAAAAACAAAAAATGGCACAAAACTCTTTTGTGACTTCATGTGACAATATATGAAAAGCAAAGAGCAAAAAAAAAGACAAGGGCGGGAAATGAACGTGTGTCTATTTGGTTGTAATAACAGAACGACGGTACATGGGACAGCCGGCGAGAATGGAATAGGTGGTTTTCGGAGGGGGGAGAGGCTCCCGGGGTTCCCGGCGATGACGTCACCTCCCATTCATTTTTTTTTCTTTTCCCGTTTAGTTTACACGCTTCCCGCACTGACGCTCTTCGCGCAGCCGGCTTGCGAAACCGGTTTGCTACGTCATGAGGGTCTGCGGCGCTGTATAAGTCCAGACGAGATAGCGGCCCGAGTTTCCCCACTCCGAGCAGGACTATATATCGAGAGATCAGGGACCAAGACCTCAGCCCAAGGATCAAGACAACGTAGCATCCATATTTAAAGAAAGGGTGAGTGGGCTCATTGTTTTTTTTTATCTCTCTCTGAGCGTATTTAAGAAATAGAGTTTAAAGTAAACTCCTGTACCGCTGGTTGAGGATGGTGGCTGGTCTACTGGTGACCTCGGACTGATGATTAAGTAAACGATCGATCAACTTCTTACATGTCCCCCCCCCCCAGCACTACTTTGTTGGACGGTATGCTAACCGCTTGGTTTTTCTTTACCAAAAGTTTAAGAGTCTGTGAAGTCTTTCACGTGATGCTGGCAAGACACCGTTACAGTATTTACCACGTTTTTACTTCTTTTTTGCCATTGCTGTGTAAAATATTGTCTGGTTAAGTCATCTTTACATTTCCCGGTTAAGGCTAGAGCCGAGCTTTAAGTGTAAACGGCGAGTCAGTTAAAGGGTCAACCCGAATCGATAAGATGAGATGGATTTTATGTAGTTTATATGCAGTTGTCGTTCATTGTAAAAAAAAACAAAAAAACAAAAAAAATATGCATGTGCACATTTACACATCATATCTGTGTAAGTAAATATGCACCACTGTATGGATTTATGCATACAAAGCAGTTGTGTAAAAATAAATATACATTGAGATACATGCCTTGTATACTAAAAAGTAATGATGGTAGGGAGACATTTCAATGAAAGTGGAAGGGTCCGGCCCATTTATAACGCCCGGGCTGCCTGCTGCCTGTGACTCCCCCCCCCCCCCCCCCCCCACGGTGTTAGACCCAGAGATTGCCATTTGAGGGGCAGTGGCTTCACAATAATGAATTTGGTGATGTCTAACGGGGAGCCGGGTACACCTAAAATAGGGTTACTCTCGACCAAATGAGTGTGTGGTAACAGATCTGCCTCATTGAATCCTCCCAAGAGCTGTGATGCAAGAGGCCCAGCCCCGCGTTACATGATGAGGTGGGTCGGGGAGGGGAGGCTTTAAAGAAAATCCATCGATTTTCCCTGAACAGTAGCCAGATGGCCCTGCTGTACACAGACAGTGTTTGTCTCCACATCGTTCGTACTAAGAGGGGGTCCTTGAGTCCATTTCTTTTTTCTCCCCCCCCCCCCCCGCTTGTCAAGGACAGCTGACTACATACCAGTACGAGTCCTTCAGGCTTGAGACATTTGCTTTCCTCTGTGGTCTCGGTAACACATAGGTTTAACCTGTCTTGACGTGAGTCATGTTTCCCAAGGTATTTTTCTCTTGTTCGATTCGGCTGGAGCAGGGTGTGTTCAGGTAAAACAACATAAGTATTATTTGTAATGTTGTGTGAAAGGATGCTGTTGTTTGGCAAGAATAGAGTCCGTGTGTGTTGCCGAATAACTTGCGGTTGGTTCATTTTTGGGGTTACTGAATAACTTGCGGTTGGTTCATTTGGGGCTATCTATGTTTGTCAAAAGTTGATAAATACACAGTTACAGACTACAGATGCTGGATAAATTGTTCAATATGGTGTTTTTTGGGGGGGGGCATTGTGCTGAAATTATTAATTAAATGATTGACAGAAAATTGATCATAATTTTGGTAGTAATTTATCAAGTAACTAGATTTGTATTCCTCTGTCCAATGCATATCATTATAAAGTGAATCCTTTGGGAGGGGGGCGGGGTTGGCTGCTGTTCAGACTAAGTCAACAATTCCAAGATATTGTAACCGGTTATTTTCTTGCCGGGTGCGGGATTCGATACGGGGTGTACTGCACCACAAGGCGACATCACTAACCGCTCGGCTAAAGGGTCAGACTCGTTAGCTGCGAATAACGGGTATTATTAGTAGTTTACAGTCGTCACCCTCCCCGGAAGCGCGCCCTCGCGATTTTTTATTCCCGCGCTCCGAAGACACTTCTGAGGATCTGCACACTTCCGGATCCCACCGCTGCCACCAATGTAACCGATTATTTTCCTGACCGGTGCGGGATTCGATACGAGGTGTACTGCACCACAAAGCGACATCACTAACCGCTCGGCTAAAGGGTCAGACCCGTTAACTAGGGACTAACGTGTCTTATTAGTAGTTTACAATATCATTTGGGCTTTAAATGAGAATTTTTCATTGTTTTGACATTTTATAGACTAAATGAGTAATCAAAGGGTAATTGCTGGATAATGAAAATGATTTTAAGTTGCATAATGTAATGCCGCCACAATCGACACACCTACCACTGACCCTGTCATCGTACAAAGAGATTAAATTGATCCGGTTTAACTGCTGGTCCAAATCCATGCATGCCCTCCACTCCTTCAATCTTTACAGGACATTTTATTCATACTGAGACCAGTTTTTAATCCTCCCCCATTTTCCTTTTCTATCTAGATCAAGAGTATCTCTTATGGACACATTTATCCGCCGATGTCCCTTCCTGACGATCGTGCCCAGAGCATTCCTGCAGCTGGCCGGGAAGTCATCCCTGCTCAGCTATGCCCAGAAGTGCCCTGTGATGATGGATTTGGCCACCAGACCTCTAGCCAGGGCCCTCTCCTCCTCTGCCTCGGTGTCCAAAGACGCAACAACAAATGAAGGTCAGTTGCAGGGAAAACTGGGGGAAAGGGCCTCATTCATCAATCATTGGTACGTACGTACAAATTTGTTCTTACACACCCATGGAGCTTTTTTAGCCCTGACATTTGTCTCAGAGACCAGTGTAGAACCTGGGTAACCCCTGAATTTAGACACCCATTGGCTAACACTCATGTCTTTGCATGCCTGGATGATTGCTTGTTGCAAGAGGTAGACAATAGATGTTAGGGGGAAGTAATTACAAAAAATCACCAGGCTTTCCTTCTGGCTGTCAGACAAGTAATTACAAAAAATCACCAGGCTTTACTTCTGGCTGTCAGACAATTTGAGAGATTAAAAAATTCCATAATTGTGTAAAAACAAACTTGTACATATGAATGATTGATGAATGAAGCACGATATCATTTTGCTCAGGTCATTTCGGCTGTCAGATTTCACCCCATTGTCTTGTGTATCCAGAGTGTCCAGTCAAGCTGCCCCCAGGCCACCCTGCGCCCCCTGCTGGCCAGGCAGTGGGCTCCAAGTGCCCGTTCTTGGCGGTTGAGATGGTGCAGAAAAACAACAGTGTGGTGAGAAAGGCCAGCCTGGAGCTGCAGGAGGATGTCCAGGAGATGCACTCCCTCTGCACAAGTAAGCTACTTCCAGATCACACCCAAGGTTGGGTAACTGTGCAGTAGAGCAGTTATGCAAGTTTTGAAAAGTCGTTGTTTTGAGCAAACCCCTCAGGAATTTCCAACATGTATAGCCATACATTGTCACGCATTGGTAAACAACCTCACGGTGTTCAAGATAGACACTGGAGGAAACACTGGAGAAAATGAACTGATGTGTCTTAAGTGGTGGAACTTGTCAGGTGATCATTGTGTATATTGTTAACAAACAGAAAAAACAGTGGTGGACCTTATCGAGACAGACAATGCCAGCACGGGTGCGCTGAAAACCCCACTGAAACCAGGGTCTCACAGGGTATCCCACTTACTGAGGGACAATCTTCCTAAAAGTAAGAACATCAGCCATAATGCAGCGGCTCACTGCCTTCTTCAGTATTTGCACTGCACTTACAGACAACTTTTAATGATCTTTCAGTTTTTGCTGGTGCACTTTTTTGTAATACATAAACCACGTGAATTATCTGAATAATCCCACTCTCCATTTCTCCTCCGCCAGCTGCTACCTTTCAGTACGACAGATTTTTTGAACAAAAGATTGACAGTAAGAAGGAAGATCACACATACAGGGTATTCAAG
Source organism: Lampris incognitus (assembly GCF_029633865.1). Lineage (NCBI taxonomy): Eukaryota > Metazoa > Chordata > Actinopteri > Lampriformes > Lampridae > Lampris > Lampris incognitus. The sequence goes on along the minus strand of NC_079212.1, from coordinate 16,615,534 downwards.
ACGGTGAACAGGCTTGCCCCCTCTTTCCCCATGGCGGACGACTATTCCGAGTCTCTCAGCATGAAGAGAGACGTGTCTGTGTGGTGCAGCAATGACTACCTGGGGATGAGCCGCCACCCTAGAGTCACCCAAACTATCATGTGAGTAGGCTTGAAATCCTCTGATGACCCTGACTGTTGCCGTCCTGTAAAAAGTAGACTGTGGGATGGTGCTGACAGTGCTGATAGAATAGATGGGTGGGGAAGATCTGAAATGTGAAAGAAGTCTCTCTAAATTGTTAACTTGCTTTCTTCTTTTTTTTGCCCCAAAGGGACACTTTACGGAAACATGGTGCTGGTGCCGGAGGCACAAGAAACATTTCAGGAACAAGTAAGTTCCATGTGGACCTGGAATATGAGCTGGCCGACCTGCACAACAAAGATGCTGCACTGCTCTTCACTTCCTGCTTTGTGGCCAACGACTCCACGTTGTTCACTCTGGCAAAAATGCTACCAGGTACAATTTATCATGTCCGTTAGGGCTGGGTGGTACTGATAAAATCACATATCACAATATTTTTGACTGGAAACCTTGATATTGATAATGTGACAATATTTTGGAGATGACTATTGTTACTTTCATAAGATGTAAATGCTCAAAAAACTTTGAGAAATGAACATTAGTAATGCGGATGAGATGACGAAGCAGGTAGGGACATTCATTGTCTAATAAGTTAAGAAAATTGTGTCATTTTCCTGTAATGCAGCCAGGGAATGACAACATTTATGGTATATCTCGATATTGTGCAAACCAAAAGCCCAACCGATATCTCAGTATTGGTTTTTTTTATATCGCTACACCACTCAGCTCTGATGTCAACAACATGTGTGACTACATGTGGGCGAGAAAATGATACCTTTGCTTTCTTATTGGATTTTATTTTCTTATTAAAACGTGTTATCTTGCACTGAAATATTAAATATTGTGATTTTAGAAAGTCAAAATACAATGTTTGATAATGAAGTTCTATTCCTAAAATTTGCCTCCTCTCCCAGGTTGTGAAATCTACTCTGACGCAGGCAACCACGCTTCAATGATACAGGGTATACGAAACAGTGGGGTGAAGAAGTTTATCTTCCGTCACAATGATGTCGGTCACCTTCGAGAGCTGCTCGAGAAGTCTGACCCTGCCACTCCAAGGATCGTGGCCTTTGAGACAGTGCATTCAATGGATGGTAAGTTCACCGCTGCTCCCGAACATGGTCTGTTTTTCTTAAACACATTTCATTGTGGGCGTCCTGGTAGCGTAGTGGTCTATTCCGTTGCCTACCAACACAGGGATCGGCGGTTCGAATCCCCATGTTACCTCCGGCTTGGTCAGGCGTCTCTACAGACACAATTGGCCATGTCTGTGGGTGGGAAGCCGGATGTGGGTGTGTGTCCTAGTCGCTGCACTGGCGCCTCCTCTGGTCGGTCGGGGCACCTGTGTGGGGGACTGGGGGGAATAGCGTGATCCTCCCATGCGCTACATCCCCCTTGTGAAACTCCTCACTGTCAGGTGAGAAGCAGCGGCTGGCGACTCCACATGTACCAAGGAGACATGAGGTAGTCTGCAGCCCTCCCCGGATCAGCAGAGGGGATGAAGCAGTGACCGGGATGGCCCAGAAGAGTGGGGTAATTGGATGGGCACAACTGGGGAGAAAAAGGGGGGAAATAAAAAAAAAAATTCTTTTTTTTTTTTTTTTTTTTTGCCTTACAGGTGCTGTATGTCCTCTGGAAGAAATGTGTGATGTCGCCCATGAGTTTGGCGCTATAACCTTCGTGGATGAAGTGCATGCGGTTGGTCTTTATGGATCCAGGGGAGGAGGGATTGGAGACAGGGACGGGGTGATGCAAAAGATGGACATCATCTCTGGTACACTCGGTAAGCAGCAATGTCAACTGGTTTTACTACTGTGTTTCTAAACCATGCTGGTGTATCGTATGGTCTGTTTCCATAGTCTTTACCCTGCCCTGTGGGATATTGTTTTTGGTGCTGTCTGTCTTTTAACAATTTTGAGATAAAAGCAAATTTCATGAAATTTTGTGAGAGGTAGCCAGTGGTCGCTGAATTACCTCAATTTTGACAGTATTTAGGTCCTGGTCCCGAAAAAAGGTCATAATATGTTTTTGGCTATAACTTAAACAAAAATGTTTTGATTTACTTCAAATTGACGCCAAAATTTTTGACTTGCAATTTACTAACTATATTCCCATCCATTTCTATAGTGCGACATGCATTGTTTTGAAGCTCAGTTGCGCCGCCTTGTTTCTCTTAATATGCTTCTACTGTCGCTCTTTTGGTTCAAGTTGAATGAATTATATTTCATCTCCCCCTTACCTGTTTCCATCCACATCTGTCCATATCCCTTTTCATGTATCCTGTAACTCATCGCCTGCTGCTGCAATGAGTCAGTTTCTCCATAGGAATCATTACAGTTTTATCTTATCCCGGGCGTCCGGGTGGCATGGCGGTCCATTCCGTTGCCTACCAACATGGGGATGGTCGGTTCAAATCCCCATGTTACCTCCAGCTTGGTCAGGCATCCCTACAGACACAATTGGCCGTGTCTGCAAGTGGGAAGCCGAATGTGGGTATGTGTCCTGGTCGCTATACTACAGCCTCCTTTGGTCGGTCGGGGCGCCTGTTCAGGTGGGAGGGAGAACTGGGGGGAATAGCGTGATCCTCACTGTCAGGTGAAAAGAAGTAGCTGGCGACTCCACATGTATTAGAGGAGGTATGTGGTAGTCTGCCCCCCTCCCTGGATCAGCAGAGGGGGTGGAGCAGCGACCGGAACAGCTCGGAAGAGTGAGATAATTGGCCGGATACAATTAGGGAGAAAAGGGAGGGGAGATCCAAAAAAAAAAAATGTTTTATCTTATCTCAACTGAATCTCTTTTAGAAACCATATAGCTGATCATTTATTGTTATTTATCTCGAGCACATTGTCTTGTTTGACATTGCTAGGAAAGGCCTTTGGCTGTGTGGGAGGCTATATTGCCAGCACCAACGCCCTGGTGGACACTGTGCGCTCCTACGCTGCAGGCTTCATCTTCACCACTTCCCTGCCACCCATGCTGCTGGCGGGAGCCAAGGAGTCCATCAGAGTCCTGAAAAGTGAGGAAGGTCGGATACTGAGGAGGAAGCACCAGAGGAGCGTCAAGCTCCTCCGTCAGATGCTGATGGATTCAGGCCTGCCTGTGGTCCACTGCCCCAGCCACATTATTCCTGTGCGGGTATGGCTACCTTTGTGTCAAGTACTTAGCCGTTGAGATGTTTGACATTTATTTTGTATTGCCGTTTCAAAGGCCTCACGTTGTACGGCGTAAGTCACACACACTTTGAGAGTCACTTTGAAATCCTGCAGTCGTTCAATGTGAAACCTGTATTGTCAGGTGGCAGATGCGGAGAAGAACACTGAGGTTTGTGATATCATGATGGCCCGCCACAACATCTATGTCCAGGCTATCAACTACCCCACAGTGGCGAAGGGGGAGGAGCTGCTGCGCATTGCCCCCACACCGCACCATACTCCGCAGATGATGCACTACTTCGTTGGTAAGCCCACTGGAAATACGGTTTCCCTTCTCAGCTAGCACGAGGATCCATAAATGGACCATTGCATACTATTGATTAAATGTTATTTAGGTTGAACAGTTGTATCGTGGCTTCTCTATGAAGTTAAATTGCTAAAATTATTTTTTTATAAAAAAAAATAAATAAAATATCCCCACCTAAATTTCAGTTTAGTTATGATCACAACTCGTGTTAACTGATGTCCAATACTAGCTTTTTTTGTGAGCCAGATCTGCAGATAGCTGACGCTGTCTGGTTATGATGCTCATGACTGTTAAAATTTACAGCCAGTCCAATGCAAGATGTTATATGATGCTGTATGGTGGCGGCTGTATGGGCGGCACGTTGGCCCAGTGGCTAGCGCTGTCGCCTCACAGCAAGAAGGTCCTGGATTCGAACCCTGGAGTTGTCCAAACTTGGGGGTCATCTCAGGTCGTCCTATGTGTGGAGTTTGCATGTTCTCCCTGTGTCTGCGGTAGGGATGCCCCCCGAAACCCGGTTCTAAACGGGAACCAGTTCTAAATTAGTAAAAACCGGAGCATTTTTAAGATCCGACGTTTTCGGTTCTGCTATCGATAGTCGGTAGGTACTCGAGAAATCATGGAGTGAGATTTATATTGTGGCAATTGTGTTTTTCGAGGAATTTAAACGTCGCGAACATAATCTTGTTTGCCGTTTTCTCCATCTCTCTGTCTCTCTCTCTTACTGCGCGAGGGGCGGGGCTGTGCTGTGCTCCACACACTCGCTCACACACGCACAGACAGCTCTGCTCAAGGGCTCATCATGGCGGAGAGAACTAAACGTTCAAAAGTTTGGGTATATTTTCAAAAGTCGATGACAACAACGCTCGTTGCCGCAAGTGCAACAAATCATTTGCCAGTAAGGGTGGCAATACAAGCAATCTGTCGAAACATCTTTTGTCGAAACATGGTATTAATCTGCAGAAATGCAGCGTTTTCGACTGCTTTGCTCGTAGTGTTCCATCCACGTCCACTGCAGGTAAGCCGTATGAGCCATAGATACAGAGTTAGCTAGGCTAATACCGAATTATTACGAATAGGCCAATAAATAAAATATAATTGCTTAGCTAATTGTTTAGCTACAAATATATAAGCCATAGATAAGGAGTTAGCTAGGCTAATAGCCGGGGACACTATAAGTCAGGAGAAATCACGACTCCTGCCGGAGAAGGCAGATATGTTGATTTTTCTGCAGAAGAACTGTTAGGATAATGTTCTAGGTTCTTGTTTGTTTGAACTTCCGTTAGCCTTTTGCTGTAAAAATTTATTTTTAATATATTTTTTTTCTTTATCTTTATCTACTTTTATTTTCTTATCTTATTTGTTGTTGTTGAATGTTGATTATAAAGTCTATAATTCAGACGCATTTAAAACATTGCTGCTGCTGTTGCTGCTGAATAAATAATATTTGTTTATATTTATATAAAGTTATATAATAGAATAATAAAGCAATGTCGATTCTGTTCTTAATTAAGTGTCTTTTTTATTGCATAATAATCAAAAAGAACCGATAAGAGTATCGATAAAGTACCGAACCGATAAGCAGTACCGATAAGAGTAGTAGTATCGATAAAATCCTAACGATACCCATCCCTAGTCTGCGGTGGGTTTTCTCCGGGTGCTCCCCCCCCCCCCCCCCCCATCAGAGAGACATGCCTGTTAGGTTTAAGGTGCTGCACAGTGGCTGCTCCTAGCTACACAGCTAGGATGGGTTAAATGCAGAGAGGAATTTCCCCATGGGGATTAATAAAGTATATCAAATCATGAACTTATTAATATTAATTAGTGAAAACACCAAAATGGAATTTTTTTACACAAATTAAGGCGAGATGGCTACTTCTGAAAAGTGTTGTAATTTTCAAGAATCTGTGATATCGCTTCACAATTTTGTGGATAGTAAAAAAAATATATTGCCGTAAACGGCTGTTTGGGGATTACTCTTTATAGATTCCTTGTTATTCTTCACTGCCTGTGCTCCACAGTGGCAGTAAGTTGCTGTATAACGGTTACCTTTCATCTCTTTAGAAGTGCTTTGGTTGTGTTAAGCAGCCATGATAGCCTGGCGCACACTTCTGTGTCCTCAAACCAGCTCATCACCCTCTCTTTCTTCACTCTCTCTTTCTTCTCGGCAGAGCGGCTGGTGGAGACCTGGAAGGAGGTGGGTCTGGAGCTGAAGCCTCACTCGTCTGGGGAGTGCACCTTCTGCCAGCAGCCTCTCCACTTTGAGCTGATGAGTGAGAGAGAGAAGTCCTACTTCAGCGGCCTCAGCCACATGATCTCAGCAACGGCGTAATGTCATCTTAAAGATAGAGCCCAGTTAACCCTACTCCAAAAGCAAATGTATGTCCAACATATTTATTATTAGATTTATGTAATACATATCACTAAATATATAATGTTCTGTATCGCCAATAAACATCTGGGCAAAGTGTTCACGTGGTCCAGTTTGATCATTTTCAAGTGTGTCGTTTTAGACTTATACCCGATGCTAAGTATTGTTTTTTATCATGTATAATGCATAAATAACGCAGAGTGAATGTGATTTGTTTTCATTGATCACTTTGCACAGACCAGTTCATTTCTCCTTTTCTCGAGATGAATTATTATGCGTACAGTAGCTCAGTGACTGTGGTCACATTTTGTTGATTTTGGGGCTCTTTTAACACTTCATCCTCACTTACATATTGTAGCAAATTCAGGGGGGGGCAGCCCGGGTACCGCCACAGCCGGGACGCGAACCCGTGTCTCCCACTCCGCAAGCGACAACGTTAACCAGTCGACTAAAGGGTCCGACCCGTTAGTCAAGGGCCAACGTGTCTACTTATCCGTACACATTACGCTACCCGCCTCCTTCGGGAAGCGCGCCCCCGTGCTTCAGCATATCCGCTCCCTCACGCCTCTGGGCGCACGCGCTTCCGATGACCTCACGGTCTCACCATCCCACTTCTGACACCAATGTAGCGAATTCGGGAGGCAGTCCGGGAACCCGTTAGTCAAGGGCCAACGTGTCTACTTATCCGTACACGTTACAATATTGAGTAATTCTGGGGAGCTGGTCTTGTTTAGCAATAGTGGACTTTTTTGTGTTTTGTGCCATCAGCTTTACTCGTACTTTGACTTGAACAATGCCTCAGCCATGGCTGGCCAGAATGATATATCAGAGTCATTCTAAATTATTTTTAGATGGGATTCAAGAAGCCACGTATGGTTTACTCCCAATCTGTGACTCATTACTTATGTTGACTGTGACACACAGGTTTTCATCCTCAAACCTCTACCACCAGATCTTTTTCGGTTTTGCTGCGCATACACATGAGCAAGAGTTGTGAGCTAGCATATTGCGAAATACGGAAATCCCATGGAAAAAAAACCCCTCCACATTTCAACATGTTAATTGTTACCCTCGATGAACCTCACTCTTGACAAACGAGTTCATTATTCAAAGAGCAATGCCGTAGATACTCACAAGTCTACCCGGAGAGTTTAGTCAGTTAATGTCGGAGGGTCGCCTTTCTGCCTGGCTCATATTTTATTGATCTAACAAACTGGACCCCACGTGTAGCACCTGCATCACACAGGTCTCTGCATCTTCGATGCCCCCGTATGATGTTGGCAATTTGAAGGGGGTTGATTGTAATGCGCATTCTCACCCAGACTAGAAATATGCAGTTTTTTTTTTCTTTCAAAGTGGTCTTGATAAATCTCTCTTTGTGCTGAATTCAACACAAGGGCAATCATTTCAACCATTGTAGACCCACACCAACATGTTTTCAGCTCAAATTTAAAGTAAAAAGAAGTTATCTACCCTTTTAAATCCAACACAAACTAATGATAATGCTTACAGGGTTTTTCTTAGTTGCCTTTTTCATTCAGTCTCACAGCGACAGAGCCCCAGGATGACCACTGAAAAAGAGTGATATGCTGAGGCCGCAACTAAGTAAGCATACAGATCTCCATTATGTAGTGTGTGGCTGATGCACACTTCTTTGCATTCAATTTAATTCATCCAAATGTACACAGCACATGCACTTTACTTGTTATGGCCAGGACATAAGCAACATAAGTGGCTGCTTAGCGACTGGCGGCAAAATGTGATCCACATGTTAATAAAGTGGTGCTAGAACACCAGGGAGGTGGGTGGGATCAAATCCTGCTCACTGCCTCAAAATGGCTTGGGCCTTGTTACAACCTCTAAAATGGCTGGCTAGATCAAGATGCCGAAATCAAAAGAGTTTTGGCATAAACCAAGAAAAAGTGCTCATTAGAAACAACAAAAAACAAATGAACGCATACAAAATATCACAAAAGAGAAAACAAAAAGGCTAAGACAGGGTCAAACATAAAGGAAGCAACCACACACTGGACACACACCCCTCAACTACCAAAAGATGAGCAAAACGGGGAAAAATGAGATCGAGAGAGACGGAAAACTTAAAACTGGAACCATCTCCCCAAAAGAAAGCAAAGAATCAATAAAGATGCCAATCAGGCATACGAGTGGAAGAAAGATGGGTGCAGTGACACAGAGGCACCAACAGAGGGAGCGCGTAACAGGCGGGACCTGGAACGATTTGTTTGATTTGCGCATGCCCATAATGGGATAAACTACACGTGTTAGGATCTCGGGCTCGATGATTGCCATTGAAACGGTTTTAAAAAACATATTTCTTGCCATTTATGTACATTCATAATTACGTTTGGTAGGTTATCATAATTCTTTTCTTTTATTTAGACTTATATTTTATGAAGACAAATCAATTCAACTGATTCAAGTCTTACTTCAATGTAGGGATAAATTGCCCCCGGAAAATGGTAATTCTCGGGGTTACTGTTACCAATACATTATAACTGACTATGGTACTGGCAGGTTTAGGGAATGAGAGGTACTTTATTTGATATCGAATCAAACCTGCAACTTTGGCTTCCATGATTGATAGATAGATAGATAGATAGATAGATAGATAGATAGATAGATAGATAGATAGATAGATAGATAGATAGATAGATAGATAGATAGATAGATAGATAGATAGATAGATAGATAGATAGATAGATAGATAGATAGATAGACAGACAGACAGACAGACAGACAGACAGATAGACAGATAGATAGATAGATAGATAGATAGATAGACAGACAGAAAAATAACTATAAGACATATACGATGTAAAGGATGAAATACAAATGACACAAAATAAAAAGGTGAGATTATGTCTAGTACATAACAAGTAAAATGTATTAAGTAATATAAAGAGTGTATGGAAGACAGAGGTCAATAATGTGTGATTTATGCGCATATCATTTCACATATATACCCAAAATTTGCAAATTATGAGATATTGCCCAGTGATAATAATAATGAAAGTGCTAATGAGGGAGGACAGTTACATAATCCACTACACTGTCAACATCAACAGACAGATTACACAGTAGTCAGGAGCAAGTCTCTGGTTCGGATACACTGTGAAGTACATGCCAAATAAGCCATGCATATTTCAAGTGGGACGACGCACATAAAAAAACAACAACTGGCTAATTCGTGGTCCTGCAGCCATTCGTGCACTCATTCATGAAGACGCTTATACAAGTTAATGGCATTCTTGATTTCTCCACTGGGGGGCGCACCAGGCCTCCTTTTACCAGCGGGGGTGTTAAGCGCCTCCTCCCCTTTCGATGACTCATAGTCAGCGATTACCACTAGATGGTATTAATATAAAACAGCATATTGCTTCTTTCTTTCCATTCTGGAGAACACGAAAAATCACTCTGTACACCAACCAGTGAAGGGCTTGAGCGACATGCCGCGAGTAACCTACTGCGCGCGCCTGCCAAACGTGGAGTGCAGTTATATCACAGCTGGGAAAGTAGAAGCAGAAAGAAAATGCGCTGCATTCTAATGAAGATCAGATTTAATTCCATCCCTATAAATCAAGACGTGGTCGCAGCCTAGATCTGCCTGTATGTTTGAACAGCCATTTCATATCTGCTCCTTATACGTCCACATGCATGCAAATCTTACGTGCATATCTTATCAACCTGCGCTTATATTGCGGATGTTCTGTCCTTTGGCCGGTGATCAGCATGTTCAGACTAAAAGGGTTATTAATTAATACGGAGACCTTTACACCCACATGCCAAGAAACGGCAATGAGAAGGAATCCCTCCTCCCTTATTTCTACCACCTCTGAACGCCACGCAGACCGGCCTCACATCTGCACATGACAGGAGGGTGCTGCGCGCAGGTGAAGTGCTCAGAGCGATGCTTGTGAAGCCAGATATACCCTTTCAACCAAAGACGATGCCCTCTCCAGGAAGACACGTTCCGGGAGAGGCTTACAAACGAGCCCGCGATCTGAACACATTACGTAATCCCAGCGCTGCTGTAAATGGAGCGGTCAGGTGACCGCCGCTCTCGTGCGAGGCCAGGTTGTGAGGATAATCGCAGGCTTTCCTGCTTCCACGACGCAACACTGATGCTATTTTCAAAACCAGTTCGCGGTATAATAGCTGTATTTGACCTTTTTTAATCTATTGGATGCGTTAGTTTGATCATTTTTTACTAATGCGTGGTTGTGGGGTTATCTGCAGAATGGTGAAATGAAGAACTTGTAATATGCCTCATATGGACATTTTGAACATTCATATTTACATATTTACCTCTTTATTTTTTCATAGTCACTTGTGTTAACCCAGCATTACACAAAAGCATCAAATGGGTGTTAAGGTAATCATATTATTCAAGCGCTTGAATTAAAGATTGATGAAGTCAAGCCCCCAAACCTTCATGCTACTGATCCCTTCTCCACTTCCCTTTCTGTCATCCATAAACATTTCCAAGATGCCAACGAAGTTGGCAGTATACTCTTATATTTTTGTGTTTGACCTCATTCCCTTGCACCTCTCCTCATCCATCATTGTGTGTTTATCATGCATTTCCTTATCGGGGCACGTTTGAGGGCAGGCCCAACACCTCTGGTCCCCCAGGAGAGCCCTTCCCCAGGAACGGCATGTGTGAGAGTGTGAAAAGGGCACAGGTGGTTTTTTTTGTATACATGTGTTTGTGCGTGTTTATGTGTGTGTGTGTGTGTGTGTGTGTGTGTGTGCAGGGGCTCTAAGTCTTACATTACGTGGAGGCAGGCGTTAAAATGGTGGTGCAGTTTAATGCTTTGCTGAGAGCCTATGTCTTTGTTGTATATGCGCCTATGATTGAGGTTTTGTGTGTGTGTGCATGTGTGTGCGTGTCTGTGTGTGTCTGTGTGTGTGTCTGTGTGTGTCTGTGTGTGCAGGTTTAGCTCCATTCCTCATTCTGTGTTAATCCTGCTGCACTGCACATCTGTTTCTCTCCCACTCACGTGCACAGACAGATGAGCTTCATGGCTGGATTCCCACTTGCACGCATCTCTCTCTCTCTCTCTCTCTCTCTCTCTCTCTCTCTCTCTCTCTCTCTCTCTCTCTCTCTCTCTCTCTCTCTCTCTCTGTCTTTTTTGCTCTCTCTCCCTCTCCCTCTCTCTCCCTACGCCCCCAACTCCTCCTCAGTTGCATGCAATATTATACAAATCAGTAGAGAACCTGGGGAATCATGTGGCTATGGTCTTTGCTGCTATGCGATGATATAGAAGTGACAAAAAATGACACTCATTTGCATGCTTATACAATTCTAGGCAAGGATTTCACAATTTGGACACGACAGCAAAAAACACTGCGTAAATGCAATGTGACAAGATAAACGATTCCTCGACAGGCTTCACATCGGAAAAAAGAGAGAAAGCCGAGGAGGGGAGGGGCTGTTCCAGATTAGTGTCAGATCTGTGACTAAGATTGACACGTGCAGGGAAGATGATGATGATGATGATGATGATGATGATGATGATGATGATGATGATGGAAACAGCCCATTCTGGGCTGGGAACATCTGTATACTCCCAGCCTCCTACAGGGACAAACCATCACCATTTCGCCTGACACCACTTTGCAAAGTCCTGCATTATGGACATGATTGCAATGTAAAAGATATTTCACTGGGGTTTGTTGGACTCCACAATCTCTATAAAAAAAAAAACAAGCCAAGGAGCGCACAGGGCGATGAACCAACGCAGACCCGTGTGGGCAAAATCAAGCATGACAAAGTAACAGCGCGTTATAATTCCGGAGGATCCCATAGGTTGAATCCAGCGCAAGTCTGTTAAATGGAGGACAAAAAGTGCTCGATTTCCTCCATGTGTCATTTGTCAAGAGCCTGACGAGAGTCACTTAGCGGGAGGAGCAGCCTATTGACACCAAACTTAGCGCCATCCATCTTACTATGGCTTTAAATCATAATGAACAAGCTCCTCCCTCCACAGTTGCGCCGCTGTCAACTAAAAAAAAAGAAAGAAAGAAAGAAAGAAAAAGAAGAAGAAGAAGAAAAAAGAACTCGTGCATCGGAATGGTGAAATGAGAACGTGTACGCGGTGCGGTTACGGCTGCAGCGACGCGATGTGAAGCAGCGCGGCTGGGAAGCGGTTCGCCTCGGCGCTGTGACGTTAGAACACCTCTGAAACTCGGCGCTTATCTTGTGAATGGGGAAGAGCAGAAGGAGCGCTGGGCAGCCCGGACAAGTCCACACACATTGTTAATGAACACCGAAAGAAGAAGAGGGAAATCTCTCTCTCTCTCTCTCTCTCGCTCCCCCCCCTCTCTCTCTCTCTCTCTCTCGCGGAGGCGCGATGCATTAATAGCGCAACATATCACGCGTCGGCGTGAGCGGCTCTCTTTTCTTTCTTCCTCTTTTCCTTCTTTTCTCCCGCGGAAAACAGGCTTGTTTGGTTCGTTGAGTGTTGTTTCTTCTTCTCGGTCCCGTTGCGCGATGTGTACGACGTAGCAGTATTTGTCGGGTTTCTTGGATGTAATATGATATTACGGCCGATATGTCTGATGTGACGCCGAGCAAAAGCGTGGAATGGCTGCAACTCGAGTTAGAATCCGGAGGGAGATCGCTGCTTTTGCTGGACTGCCGTTCACACGAGCTGTACGAGTCATCCCACGTAGAGACGGCCATAAACCTGGCCATACCGGGACTAATGCTGAGGCGGTTCAAGAAGGGGAACATACCCATCCGGACCATCATCTCCAACCACGAGGATAAAGAGAAGTTCGTAAGACGATGCATGACCGACACGGTCGTCCTGTACGACGAGTGCACGGTGGACTGGAAAGAAACTGGACCCTCAGGCTCCGTTCTGGGACTACTTCTCCAAAAACTGTGGGAAGACGGCTGTAAAGCGTATTATCTCGAAGGTAAACCGGCCAGCGCGGATGTTTTAAATCGCGTATTCATAACGTTGGATATTTGAAGGCAGGCGCGTCGCGTTGATGGAAAGAGTTAAAAAAAAAGTTTCGTGTCCGTGCCGTTTAAGTTTGGGGAAATACAACTCGGTTTGTTCCCGTTATGAGTAACAGATGGGTTTTGGTGTGTCGGTGGCTGTTTCGCTGACATTTTGACCTCGTAGATTTTGATTGTAGTTTGTTTTGTTTTTTTTTTCTTCCCCCTTTCAAACTTTTCCCGAGGCTGCTTGTGTCACCGTGATTCTCAATTAAAATTCCAAAATGGCTGCGCCATGTTTTGCTCCAGCAGGAGCAGGCATGCATTTCATGAATGGTCTGTTTGGGGGAAGCTGCAGCGAGTTCTTTAAGGACTCACCTTTTGGACCAAGTGGTGTTTGACTGATGACATGGAAATTAGATGTAGAATTGGACGTAGGGAGTCTTTTTTAAGATTTAACCCTCATGTTCTGTTCAGTAAATCTCAACGGCTGTACTATTCACCTGTCGAATTAACTGGGATTTTATAGTTAACAGTCTTTGTACCACTTCAGGTACAAACAGATCCCAGTATCTTGACTCTTATCACTATCCATTATTATTATTATTATTATCTATTATCATCCTACATATTTACTTTATTAACAGTATTCATGGTTAATAGTTATTTATAACGTGCCACCCAATATCGTGAATTTTATCACTATCCATTATTATTATTATCTATTATCATCCTAGATATTAAGTTTATTAACAATATTCACGGTTAATAGTTATTTATAACAGACCAGTTTGACCCAAACAGAACTCGAGGGTTGGAGAGAAATCTGTGATTATTTTTTATTTTATTTTTGATGCTTTTTTTTTTACTCTGGGTTCTGCCACTTTTTCAGGGGGATTTGCAAAGTTTCAGACAGAGTATCCAGAACATTGTGAGACACTCCTGGACAGCTCGTGTCCCAGCTCATCTCCCCCGCTGTCTGTCCTGGGATTCGGAAACCTCCGCATCAGCTCGGACTGCTCCGACGGGGAATCGGACAGGGAGCCGAGCAGTGCAACCGAATCTGAGGAGAGCCCCATCCCGAGCAACCAGCCGGCCTTCCCGGTCCAGATCCTCCCCTACCTCTACCTGGGCTGCGCCAAAGACTCCACCAACCTAGATGTCCTGGGCCAGTACAACATCAAGTACATCCTGAACGTCACACCCAACTTACCGAACATGTTTGAACATGACGGCCACTTCAGGTACAAACAGATCCCCATCTCGGACCACTGGAGTCAAAATCTGTCCCAGTTTTTCCCAGAGGCCATATCGTTTATCGGTGAGTGGGTCCATAACTTGTTAAACAAACACACCAGCGTTTTCACAGGTTATTACATCCACAGCTTTGTCTAAACAATGGCATGATTAATGGTTTATATTGCAGGACAGGAGAATAGTCCTTCCCAAACCGCATGTATCATAATGGTAAATGAACTGCATTTATATAGTGCTTTTCTAGTCTACTGACCACTCAAAGCGCTTTACAATATATGCCTCACATTCACCCATTCACACACACATTCATATACTAATGGTGAAGGCTGCCATGCCATTATAATAAATAAAAATAATCTTGGTTTTAAAATGGCAATTATATAAGACACTACTATATTGTGAAAAGATAAGATGATAGAAACAGTCCGATATTCTCACAAGATACTGCATCTGACTTTTGTTATAAAGGCAAAAAAAAAAAAAGAAGAAAAAAGATGTGTGACTTTACAGTTGATTTTCAGTTTCACGTGTTCTCAGCACCAACTGAAACCACAAGTGACTCTGTCTTGTTTTTCAGGTGGTTACAGGATTCTTGGTCATGCAACAGTTTCAAGCAGGGTTTAGTGGTAGCAAAAGGAAATGTTGCTTCCTCTCTTCGGTGTTGTGTAAAAAATTGGTCAGACTGCGAATAAAGGCGCTCACATATCAAGAATGTTGGAAAGTTTGGCATCAGCTAGTTGACACTTGTTTGCGGTTGTCCTATAGCAATGTGATGAGAGGATATAAAGCACACTGATTTGGATAAAATTATCTGTTAAACTCTGTGATGAACCTGTCAGTCAGTGACAGAGACCTACTGCTGTTACTTTAGCATCAGAGGGGTTATTTCTACCACAAGGCTAAAGTCAGCGTCAACTCGGTTGAGAAATACAAAAGGCTCTCAAAAATTGCACCGTTTATGTAGTATGACTTCATAGCAACATGTAAATTGGTAGGAATGTTTTTTAAGGCAATGGTGCTTGTGGTATCTGTACCACTGACCCATGTTGTCTCTCCCTTTTTTTTTTTTTAACAGATGAGGCTCGATCTAAGCAGTGTGGTATCCTGGTCCACTGTCTGGCTGGCATCAGTCGCTCAGTCACAGTCACCGTGGCCTACCTGATGCAGAGACTCAACCTCTCCCTCAACGATGCTTACGACTTCGTCAAGAGGAAGAAGTCCAACATTTCTCCAAACTTCAACTTCATGGGCCAGCTCCTTGACTTTGAGAGGACATTGGGGCTGCACAGTCCCTGCGACAACCGTTCCACCAACAAAGAGCAGCTCTTCTTCACCACGCCGACCAATCACAATGTCTTCCAGCTGGACACACTGGAGTCGACATGAGGATAGACGTGGGCCGTCAGACATCTTTGTTTTTTTTTCAGTTTTATCTCTTAGGCTTCCTGATACCTGTCAGATTGCCTGGCGAGCTGACTCAGGCGAGTGAGTCAGTTACAGTATCGCTGCACCAAAAAGGCACCGCATTGATCTCTTTGCAGACTGCTTCCCTTATGCATACATGAGGTCTGCTCTCCGAGGCCTTAAATTCTGACGCAAGGATGACTTTTGTAATCCGTCGTGCACACACAAGTGGGCAATGGTGGTGTGCAGCCATATTCACAGGACATGTCATAACTCTTTTTTATTAACTCCAGGATTGTGGTTTGACTGTTATTTGTTATTCACCAGCTGTTATGGGGGCGTTTTAAGAGTATTTTTTGTATCTGTCATGGTTATTGCCTTGAGGGTCTGAAAGGACAAATTGGACGATCAGAATGTTTCCTGGGGACCAATCTGAGATGTTTTTGATGGTACTTTAGCAGAGGGAATTTAGCTAATACAGTAAGCTGGTCTTGAATTACTGTCCAGTTATCCTTTTAGTGACTGTTCTGTATCTTTTTTGTTTGCAGCACAATGGAGTGGTTATGAAAAGCGTCTTTTAAAAATTTTTTTTCCACTTTTAGTCAGACTGCCATCACCAATGTCTTTTAATGGGAAACACCTTTATGTCTGACAGCTGTTCTTCAGTTTTGTTTGTTGCTTCTCTATGAATGGCCACCTTTTGCAAAAATTGAAAGGTGGCATTTGCAACGCTCTTAGAAATTCTATTGAATATATCTGCTTTTTTTTTGTTTTGTTTTTTTTGCATGATTCCACTTTACTAAGCACACTGCTTTCTATCCTTAAGCTCATATTGCCTGTTGTTCCTGTGGCCTTCACCGTACCATAATATGAAACCTAACTACATGTCATTTACCAAGGACTAGGGACTAGTGTATAGGATGGATGTTTGACATGCTCAAAACTATTAGAATGTGTAAGTAATCCATGTGTAAAGAATTGGATATTCACATTATTTTCACTCTTCACTCACAGTCTTCACTTTGCAGCTACTCTGCCTGTGGCATAACCATGTTAAGGGAAAGATGATGTATAATTAGCTGTTCTCTATTTGCCAGTCCTGTCTCAGAGCAAATGGGCCTCTGAGTGAGTTTGATATATATGGGAGGATATGAAAGGAAATGAGTCTGACTAATGTTTTCTTACCTCATAGAGAGACATTTTCAGGGATTTTTATACAAGGCATCTGTATCTTTTCACAGCTTCTGAAGTGCATCCAAGGGCTGTTCAGTTCTGGTATGTTTATGAAGATGTATATAAAATCTGGTTTGTTAAGGGACATTTTCTCAAAATCATGAAGGATTTGAAAGTGACCCTATTACCTTATGTACAGTATATGTAAAACTAAATGTCCAAGACATATATAAGTTTCTACAACAAATATATTGTATATTTTTACTTGAATATGAGTCTTTGGTCTTTGTCTTCACCTGAGTTTGGCCTGTGAGTAATCTTGTCTCCCGACACTACATTCACAATTTGACTTACAAACCCGATCCAGCGTCTTTCACATGAGCTGAAAATGAAAGTTTTATGGTTGAGACAACATTCGGGGTGTTTGAACTAAATAATCTGAGAGGTCAACAAGAGCTTGGGTTTTTTTTTTCCGCGTTGTCATCTGCAGGATATGAGTGGCAGTGCAGTGTCGTCCGGCCCTGGGGCTTGAGGTGTGGTGAGATATCCGTTTTCTGTGCACTCTGATGCCTGGCTTCCTGTCTCTCACAGACTGTCAGACACAGTGACAAGTGGCGAGGCCAGATCTCTTGCTAACAGTGCGGCCACACCCACTCCCATTCACTCAGACGGTGCCAAGAGGAAGATGACACCGCGTGTTCGCTACCACACATCCACCACTGTAAACTTTGGACTAGTCGGCACACCACACCTCAAACAGCAATACCAAATTGTTGTCCACAAACCAATCTAGCAAAGAAATATGAGAAGATATTTGAAGTCTACAAGAGTGTTACTTTCCACCCTTTGGGTTCATTAAGAAATTATTGGACATTTATTGGCAAAAAAAGGCAATATTCTGTTAAGGGGGAGGAGTGGGAAATTGATTTTGCGTGCTATCTTCCATGTGGAGAGATTGATATGGCAGTTATATCTTCATACTGTAGAAGCACTGTGCTGTAGTAATGTGATTTTCTTTTACGTCGGTGGGTATATGTCTAGCAAAGAAATGCCGAACTCTCAAATTGATGCTGAAAACATGCTCGGCCATTTTGTTCCCAGAACGTTCTCCAGTGGCCTTGTAAGGTCTTTTGGATTTTAGAAACTCACCGAGAACATCCCTGTCTCAAAATGTAATGAAATAACCCAGTCAAAACAGAATGGAGGTGTGCAGGAGGGGGGTGCACAACTGTGATGCTTCGATTGGCTGGAATCAGTTGTTGGGCCCAGTTTGTCTGGTAAACCAATCATTTGCTTGCAAATCTTTTACATCTCCTTTTTTTTGTTGGGGGGGGATGTCGAATGCTGTGAGTCAAGGTTCTTCCTTCTCAGTATTGTGTGTGTTTTACAATCGGCCCTACTGGCTCTTCAGAAGCCTGGTTTGGTTTGGTATTATTCCTACCTTGTCTGGGAGAGATAGTCAAGTGTTGAACTTTGCCAAATGACAGCAATATGAGTCAATGAACTGTCTTCCCTAAAGGAACTTATGTGCTGAACCGCAGCTAAATCTGCAAAGTCTGACTAAATCAGGCAGGGATTCTGTAGTTTTCTTATGAAACACTTTGTGGTCCAGTGGCTCCTATTTTCAGAATATAACATCTTGGGACCTCATTTGTGAAATGTTCACTATGCACAAATGTGTTATTACAAGCTCACGGTATTTCTTAGCCCTCAATTTTGTCTAACAGATAGCAGCAAAGCCTGGTGGTTACTTGTAACTCCTAACCCTGACATCTATTGTCCCATCTCTTATGACTAGCTACCACCCGACTAGCTGTCACCCGACTAACTATCGCCCGACTAGCTATCACCCGACTAGCTATATCACCCAACTATCACCCAACTAACTATCACCCAACTATCACCCAACTAGCTATCACCCCACTATCGCCCAACTAGCTATCACTCGACTCACTATCACCTATTATCCAACTAGCTATCACCCAACTAACTATCACCCAACTAACTATCACCCCAGCTTGCAAAGGCATCAATGTTAGCAAGTTGGTGTTTAAATTCAGGGGTCACCCAGGTTCTATAAGTTCTCTGAATGAGACAAACGTCAAGGCTAAAGAATCCCATGAGTGTGTAAGAGCAAATTTGTGCATAGGTACATTTTATAAATGCAGAAATCCGTTTTTGGTTCTTTCTTGTGTATGTGGCTGGTTTTGAGGTGAAAGTGTTGTTGTAGAAGGGGAAATCTTGTCGACCGACAGTGGGAAGAAAACCACCGACATTGCTAACAGCACAACGTGACGAGACTTGCCCAGCAACACCTTGCAGTTGTGATAATAAAAGGTGGTGAGCAACAGGTTAGCCAGCATGACTGAGCCTGGGTAGCTGCATACCTGAGGCCAAAACCTGTGATTATGTCTGAAAGACATCTACATTAGGCCGGAGGGGTAGGGTATCTGCCCCACCAACCAGAAGAGCTTTGAATGACAGATAAAAGCAGCGAAAACCCTGTGCCTCGGGATGATAACAGTAAAAAAAAAAAAATCATTTGGTGATGTCTGATCTACTTAAGGCATATCCATTTAGATAAACTCGTATTGAGATAAAACATACTAGTATGCCTTAAATACTGAACAGGGAAAGTCTTACTACCATCACTACTCATCTGCATTACTGTTAAGCTGCAGGACCTCCCTACCAACATGCTCACAAGGGTAATTGGTACTTATGAAATAGCACCTCTTATCTGGAAATTCCCTTTTAGCTGCTACTTAATAGTTTTCACTGAGCGGCACCGACTAGTCTATGTATGTCGGGGAGTTAAACATAACCTTTTTGCATTCTGTAATAATCCCCGTCCTTTTACTGTGCTACCGCCTACTTCAGAGGCAAAGTGTGGGGTCTTTATGAGTAGCAGCTCCCTATTTCCTTCATTCTTCAGGGACATAATTTGGGAAATCTTCTCATGCCAGTATCAGTCAGCCCAGTGCTAATATAGATATGCTTGCACTTGCGATTGAAAATTAGAATTCTGCTTGTCGTGAATTGTGACAAGCGCATCCAATAAGATCAAATACGTTTGCTAAATGTTGCCGCTCAAAATGCTTCCGGTCATGTGTGAGAAGAGAAAAGCTCATATTCCCGTTAAGCCTTTGTGTGTGTGTGTGTGTGTGTGTGTGTGTGTGTGTGTGTGTGTGTGTGTGTGTGTGTGTGTGTGTGTGTGTGTGTGTGTGTGTGTGTGTGTGTGTGTGTGTGTGTGTGACTGTTGTTATTCTGCAGTAACGCAATATTTTCTGTAACAGATTACTGGTGTATTTCTATCCTGATATAGGCACTGACGAAGGGAAGCAGGGGCTAAAGGCCTTGCTTACTCAGCAAATGTGGCTCGGGAAGCAGATGTGCATGAGACTGACAAGATTTTAAGTGTGGGAGAGAGAGAGAGAGAGAGAGAGAGAGAGAGAGAGAGAGAGAGAGAGAGAGAGAGAGAGAGAGAGAGAGAGCGCACGTGACTGTTTGCATGCATACATATATAGATGCAGAGTTTGTGTATGTGTGTTTGTGTGTGTACGTGTGGTTGTGAGATGGAAGAGAGAGAGAGAGACAGCGGAAGGCAGTCAGAACTGGTCCACACCTGCTGTGGTTTGAGAACAAGCTTAGCATGTTGCAGGACTGACAATAAGAGAATCTCACAGCTGCCTATGACGCCATCGCCCAAGCGTTTCTGGAATAAGTTAATTCACTGTATCCCTCTGTGGAAGGGGAGATGATTTGAGCGTGATTTTTCAAATGAGGGCCAATTAAAGCCGTAGTGTCAGAGGAATAAAGTAGGCTGATCTTTTCCAATTAATTGTTTGGGTACATCTCATTTTTGACAAGAGTTACCATTATCCTATTACAGAGACATGGTTGGTTGGGCCATTGTAAAAGCCCCTCACGTCTGAATAAATGTCATCTTCGCTGTAGGGGTAGTTTCCCCCCCTCCCTAGTGCTTACACTCCTGTTTGTCCACAGCAGATGTTCGGGGCTGAGGAAGGTAATCCCAATCTGGCTGTATTTTGCTGACTGTTGCCGCTGACATCATGTCATTCATGAGGGAACCTGTGCACGCCGTTTTCCCTCTGAGCGGTGCTTTCCTGCCTCAGACATCGGCCGCTTTACTATTTCCAGTGACGAGTTTTGAACCAGGTCACAATGAATGTTTTAATGGATGTTTTTGACACTTTAAATCCTCTTCTTGGGTTGATTATAAAGAGGTTGTGGCTGTGAGAATCAGGAAACGTAATTGATGTTCATATATTCCATCACAAACAACACCATCAATCCATCCATCTATTATCCAAGCCACTTATCCTGCTCTCAGGGTCGTGTGGATGCTGGAGCCTATCCCAGCAGTCATTGGGCAGTAGGCGGGGAGACACCCTGGACAGGCCGCCAGACCATCACAGGGCCCACACACACACACACACACACACACACAGGGACAATTTAGTACGGTTGATTCACCTGATCTGCATGTTTTTGGACTGCGGGGGGAAACTGGAGCACCTGGAGGAAACCCACGCAGACACAGGGAGAACATGCAAACTCCACACAGAGGATGACCTGGGATGACCCCCAAGGTTGGACAACCCTGGAGCTTGAACCCAGGACATTCTTGCTGTGAGGTGACCGCGCTAAGCACAGTGCCATCGTGCTCCCCCCCCCCCAAAAAAACACCGTTTACATCAAGATATGACTTCATGGAGTTATATATAAACTGTGTTGCAATGTTATGCTATGAATTCATATCCTATGGGGGGGGGGGATTACCGTTGAATTTCCTGAAACACTGAATCACATTGAGGCCATTTGCATTACTTCCTCCTTCCCTATATTTGTAATGGAACATGCTTCGATCTCAAGTTAGAAATAGCTCACAGACTCGCGCACGATAAAACAAGTGAGCGTTGTCAAACCTGACCCGGAGTAACCTGTATATCATTTGTCACATCAGGTGTCAACAGGTCGCCGCAAGTTGCACGGCGGCCTCACTTCAGTACCGACACCGCTCGAGTTTGGGAACCCACTTTCATATTAGCCATAACGCCGGGCTGCCGTTTTATCTCTTCGAGAACTTGCCGCAGATACGCAACGATCTGTAGAAGACAAACCGCACAACCGCTCTCGTATCTGCAGAAGCTCTCACGAAACGTTTCCTGAGAGATAGCCTCACCGAGAAGGACACGACGTGTGAGTTTTGGCAAAGGAAATACTGGGTCATGTGTAAAACAGAGCCACATGGACTATGAGGGGCAGAGTGAGGCAGCCATCTGTTACTACCAGAAGCCTCTCGTTTCACGGCCAATTTCACCATCCGGTGATGGGCAGTAGTCTGTCGTTGCCCGGCAGAAGATAAAACTGATGTTCACCACGGCCATGTACGTTTTCCCAAGGAGGAATGTGCGGGAACATTCCGTGTCTGGCTAGACCCAAACACAGAGTAAAGGTCGTCTGCCCCAACGCCATCGCACACATGCAGGCTGCACAGGGGCCACGGTGGGAACGGCCATGCTGTCTGGGATGCCATTTAAACAAGGCCATTCGTTGCTCGTGGTAAGGAATTGCTGAGTGAGCCGAAAGCGTGCCTCGGTGGGCCTCGGGCCTTCCAAACGTAGAGGATCAGAGACCTTGGCGATGACGTCATGCGTCCCGACACCAGACGCAGACCTTACACGGCAGAAGAGACACAACGGGAGGGACAACAGGACGACAGCGCAACTCAAGCTGTAATTTGTCGTTGCGTGAAAGTGGAGGGGTTTCACAGCTGCAGTGTTCGCACAAAATAAATGAATAAAAAAACGCTACAATAACAGTTACGGCAAATCTTATTACTGACGGCGGTAAAAATAGACAAACCATTTAGCGACGCGTTGAAACAAAACAATCGGCGTCATTCATGTGAATCAGTGAATAGATAGTGCGGAATTTGAGATTTCTGTGTCTTTTAGTCCGGCCCTTCTATGGGCCATTATGGCCGGGGCAGGCCCGAAACAGTACTTCTGTGTTCTCGCCACCAGAAGTGGGATGGAGCATCATGACACAATATTCTGTCTGTTCAAGTCTGATTTGCAGTCCTTTCATTCTCTCTTGTCGTAAGCGCTCCACTTCCTCATTGTGTATTTACAGTAGCAAAGACCAGTCTGGGTTTTTTTTTAATTTTCAGAAAGGATTCGTCATTCACACACTCCTCACTCCTATTATGTTTTTTGTTTTTTTTTACAAGACAGGATGCTGCTTACAACTGACTGCACAAAATGAGCCTGCACAAGATCATTTTGTGCAGCAGCCTTGGGTGGTTCTTCCAGTGTCCTAATAGCACAAAAAACCTCAAAGTGGTTTGATAACTACCATACCATAAAGATTCTCGACATACGCTTATAAAGGAGATGTGGTTGATAAGGAAATGGGAGATTTCAGGATGTGATATTGGTGGGGTTTTATGCCTCTGTGCACGGTGACGGGGAGATATCCGGAGATAGGGCTGTGATTACATCTTGCCATTGGACAACATCCTCAGCCATGTGATGCGGCGAAGCAAGTAAGACAGGAATCCTCCGAGCCACAGAGCCTGCAAGCTTCTAGCAAGGTCTGCATTTGTGTGGGAGGCAGGAACATGCATGAGTAATGCACGCCTTCTCTACAGCAAGTCTGGGGTGTTCCTCACTCTCTCTCTCTCTCTCTCTCTCTCTCTCTCTCTCTCTCTCTCTCTCTCTCTCTCTCGCTCTGTGTGATGGTTTTTTTCCCCTTTCGCGCAGGATCTTTTTGTTAAATCATTAACAGTATACGGATCCACCACACTGGTGGCATTGCTGAGTCGATACGATTCTGGGACGATCTCACGGTGGATCGGCACTCCGACATGATCTGATGGGTTTTAATGATTCACCGAAACAACAAAACGACGGTTGTAGTCTGTGTGTGTATCTGGAGTATGTGTGTGTTCCACACTAAAGTGCCATGTCAGCCTTTCCAACTCCCAGCTAATGGAATAGATTTTATTCCCTCCCACACACACACACACTCACACACACACGGGTTGAGAGAAAGCTGAATGAAACCAGTTACATAATGATTGCTGCTCACTACCACATTCAAATCCGCCCCCTCTCAATCTCACCTTTAAGACACAATGTTACAAGGGCGGACACACACACACACACACACACACACACACACACACGCACACACATATCGTATGACCTGTTTAGTTATACACACACACCCACACACACACACACACACACACACACACACGACATCGTATGACCTGTTTAGTTACACACACACACACACACACACACACACACACAAACACACACGTGTGACACCGTATGACCTGTTTAGTTACACACACACACACACACGCACACACACACACACGCACACGACATCGTATGACCTGTTTAGTTACACACACACACACACACACACACACACACACACACACACACACACACACACACACACACGACATCGTATGGCCTGTTTAGTGTGCGTCTGTGTGTGTGTGTGTGAAACTATACAGGTCATACGATGTCCTACGTGCTCCCTTAAATACTTATTACCTAAAGTGGTTCTTTAAGACACATAACTGCAGTGTGTGTTAATGACAGGAGGCATGAGTCATCAGGCCCGGCTTACGTAACTGCGTCACTTCCCAACCCAACTCGCTGCGACTGCCTGCGCCACACCCCACACTCATTCACACACGCACGGCTGTGCCGCAGCTGCTCAGCCTCCCATTGATGGTGGCGACCATCAGCTGGGCCAGAGCGGTTCAGTCTGCGACACGGAGAACTAACTGGCTGGCGGGAGTGTGGGGAAACACGACGAGGTGACACGCTGCGGATTTTGCTTTCTGAGATTGTTTAAGTTGCACTGGAAATTTCCAGGTAGGGGTATATATAGCAGCCGCGCCCCAGGGCTGTTCAGCACTACTGAGCATGCGGTTACTCCCACTGACCATGAGGAAAGAATGGAGCTAACAGAAGCTCCATAGGGAATACGACGTGTGTGTGTGTGTGTGTCTGTGTGTGCGGTGGGGGGTTTTGTACAGGGAGGCTCACTCAGACACTGCCATCAATCAGGACACTGACGTCATGAGCACCAACAAACACAAATCACACACAAATGCATGCAGAGAAACACAATGACGCCGTATCGGGACAGTAAAGCACCGAAATTGCAAAAAGATTGTGAAGACGGTTATTTTTTTTCCTGTTTTCTTTTTTAACAAACAAATACAGTTCATTGCAATGCGATAAACACATTCGACTACTTCATCGCTGTCACTCATCCATTTTTTTGTTTTACACCTCCTACACCGTCCATGCATATTCTCTGGAGATCGGTGACCCCTGTTCACCCTAACTGGGCCTATAGGTCTTCTCGTGTACAGCTGACACCAGGCCTGAGATAAAGCACTATCAACTAGACTAGGAGACTACATCCACGAAGTGCTTGAATGTTAAGTGGGCCCATTATCTACTCCCAGAAATGTATTTGGTTGTGCTACGTTAACATGCTTGAAACCCTTCTCCCTGCAAAAGCATGCGGTATAACCTCACTAGTCTGCTTCTCTGCTGACATCGTGTGGTCTAAATGCAAACTGCATGGCCTTGCATTGTGCGAAAGCAGCTCAACCTTCTGAAAAAAGGGTGCTGCACACACCCAAACAACTCAGGATGTGGTTAGTGTCTTTTTGAGCATTTGGGTGATTTCCCCCCCCCCCTTGTGGATACTGTAATTAACCTATCGAGAAACTGTGTTTTGCTGACACAATTTTACTCACACACACACACACACACACCTATCTATCTATCTATATATAGGTATATATATCTATATATCTATATATAGATATATATATATAAACTCCATTAATTGATTACTTTGCTCCTTGTTTGTTGAGTACTTTCCCTACCGCTGAAGGTTTCATTTAATGTTTATATATATAGCTCAGAGTAACAAGCTGCACACATGCTGGTTAAACTGGTGTCTCTTTGCTCTGGATTTACTCTCCTTATGAGGACAAAGGCATCTGATTGTCAACTGTTGTCAGTCACTCCAGATCCCCTAACATGGGCACTAACACGATTAGACAGAAATAGCCCCGGTCTCGATTCATTGTGTAACTAGATACGGGCTCAACACCATACGAATGTCCTCGCACACTTTAGCCACATGCCAGAGACAAGAGCCACCACAGTTGCACAGAGTGAGTGTGGAAATGTAGTTGACAAGGGTGTCAGAGTAGCCAAACATCTTGTTCTGGTGCAATTAACATAGTTTCTTTTTTTGCACCCTCCTTCCCCGTGTATTTATTGTCATGTAGGCAAACAGGGATGTCAAAGAACCGAGAGGTGAGCTTTTGACCACAGTGAACCATCAAGTTCAAACCTCCAAACCTCAAACCTCCAACTGGGGGGAAATGTGGTTTGTAGACATCAAATGGTGTTGTTTTCCACAGCCTTCGCCATGGCACCTTAAACTACAGGAGCTCTACTGTGGAGCTGCTCACACTGCACCGATGCTGCAAATCTCAGGCGTACAATTTCATTGGAGGCCATAAGCAAATGAGAAGCAAATGAGCCAGGTGCACAATAGCGTCTATGCAACGCCAACAAGACTAAAACTAGATGGAAGAGTTGCAATAGCACTCATTTTGTTAAGAATTGCAACTTTATTGTCAACGAATATTCCTGGGAAAAATCGAAGTCACAAATTTCAAACAGAATGAAAAAAAAAACAAAAAAAAAATCACTGCTTTGGTGAATGCTGTATGTGAATATATTGTATAGTCTAACCAGGCATGTGGTTCAGAAATCCTTAATATGCTGCTCGGGGAATAAGGAGAGAATACAAAGTCCTGAGGGTGTCCTAAACATACACAAATGTGGAAAATGTGTACATCACGCTGGACGCAATGCAGCCCATCGACCCTAAATGTATGCCTAGATTACCAGAGCTCGTTTTGAAGTATGCCGACTCATGGATACGCTCCACTATATGCACAAATATGTATTATGCCCATCTTAACAATGCCAGCGTCTTAACACGTCGATTTGTAAAGATAACGCGCACTGTGATACGAAAACAACGTTGCAAAATAGCCAAGCCGTTAAAGTATGCGACTTGCACAGAAAATATAAGTAACTTGGGTACATTTACAAAAAAATTCAGTAAACATGGGCTCCATAATTAGTTACAAACTGTATTTACAACATTGCAAGAGATGGTAGAAAAATACATAAACATTCAGAAAGAGTATTTGAACTAAAATCTTGCAAAGTCGTTCCAAAGTTTCGTCAGTCCAGTTCTCCATAGGTGGCGGCGGAGACAAAATGAAATACAAAAATAACGCTCTGGGTTCAGGGACATCCGTCTCTCCTTGTTCGGGATTACTCCACTCCTTTCATAAACTCCAAGAACTCTGCAATCCAACAAAGAAGGATTTTAGTCAACAATTACCGAGTCCTCGGCAAATTTCACTGGAACAGTGAGACTCCGGAGTCAAATGAATACCTCACGTCGGGTGCACTTCTGAACAATGCATGCAAAGAAGCGTTTAATCTCGGCGTGAACGATATACGTATATAAAAGGAATGAGCAGTAGAGCACAAAATGTTATGCAGAGCCACTCGTTTCTCACCTCCGTCATAAAGGCATGCCCTTGGAGAATAACACAGTGTAAAATTCTCACCGTCATAGTCAATTTTGCCATCGTTATTCTTGTCGCCATCCTTCATGAGCTCCTCAATGTCATCCTCGGTAATTGCTTCTCCTGTGGACTCCAGCATCACCTTCAGCTCCTCCAGGTCGATGTAGCCATCCGCATTCCTGGGAAATCAAAGGAGTGAGATGTGAAAGTGTACCTGATGGTAAACCTTTACCTGTGCACACCCGGGGTATCCTTTAAATGGGTGGGAAGGATTTGGTGGGATTACTAAAGAGGGATGAAGGGGTGTTTGTGTGTGTGTGTGTGTGTGTGTGTGTGTGTGTGTGTGTGTGTGTGTGTGTTTATGTGTGTTTGAGTGTGAGCGTGTTTGGTTGTGTGTGTTTGTATGGGTGTAGAGACATCTTATGACTGAACCTATCCTGTGAAGTTTTTTGAGTAAATCATTATATCCGGTTTCCTGTCTTTGATGGTCTGACAAGGGGTCAAGGTTACAGCACATGAACAGGGTTTTAAAAATGCACATTGCTTGTCCAAAACATTCACCGCACTGTATAGTCATCATTGCCATACACTGTACAGTTATCCCCCAGTACCGGTGTGGGAAGATGGTGGCGCTAATTGACATTTGTGGCAGCCTCACCCAGTACCGTCCATGCAGTGTCTTTGTCCACGTCTAAGTTTGTCTTCGTTTGATGGCTGGGAGAGCTGGCGCTGGATCAGCTGGGAGAGGTTGGTCTGCTTAGTCCTATGGGCCCAGGGACCACGGCCCTGCCTGAAGCTGTGCCCGAAGAGGTAACACTGTGGGCGGTCTGACAGGATGCGGAAGCAGGGCAGGCTAAGCTAACTGCTAGCCCATGCAGACCGGCAGTTCCAATAACACCAAGGGCGGTCTGGCGGTGGTCTCACCTAGCCTCGACTATGTTTTTAGTGTCATGGTGTGGAGTGCGGGGAGGTGTGTCGATGATGTCTGGCTGGGAGAGCTAGCGTTGGATCGGCTGAGGGAGCTTGGTCTGCTGCATCCTGTGGGCCCAAGGACTACAGCCCTGACCGGAGCTGCGCCCGAAGAGGAAACACCGAGGGCGGTCTGACAGGACATGGAAGCGGGGCAGGCTAAGCTAACCGCTAGCCTATGCAGACCGGCAGTTCTGACAGTCATCCTGGCTGGCGTTCGTTCTCCTGGACAGTGATTTTTTTTTTTAGTTTAGATATATATGTGTGAGTTTGGATATATGTGTTCTTGTAGTACTTGTAGTTCTTGGATGTGTTTTTGTCTTTGTGTTGCACTGCTGTGGGCTGGGGGAAACGATGTTTTGTGTAATTTCATGTGCACAAGCGCATGAAATGAAATGACAAAGTGTTTCTGATTCTGACTGACATACACTGTACAGTCATCACTGACATACTCTGTATAGTTATCATTGACATGCACCGTAGTTATCTGGCATCTTGACCATCCACATAACAGTGGTTAGTGGACACTGATGGCTGCAACCACACTGTGTAGAGGAAGTTGATTACAAGTTCTTGTACTCAACACACTAATTTAAATGTCATGATAATGTCAGATGTAGAGTTGTGCAAGCCGTAGTGCTCTCTCATTGTGTTGCTGTTTACAGTTGAGTGACCCCCTCATTAAGTTTCTTTCCAAGTGTAAGGGTGAGGTTTGAATGCAGACGCTAAACTCACTTGTCGAACATGCGGAACAGCTCTGCCAGTTCTTCTTCAGTCTTCCCCTTGCTGTCGTCTTTCATGCACCTCACCATCATTACCAGGAATTCGTCGAAGTCCACCGTGCCGCTTCCTGCACACGCATGATATTGTTATATACACTAGAGTACCAGAAACATTTACATGTGCTTGCTTATAGATGAATTTGAAATTAGACAGCTAGCACATGTGTGTTATTGCCATTGTTTTACTTCCTCATCTCTTGTTTTGATCTTTGGAGATCATGTCAATAAAGTTTTTTATTTTTAGCTTGCTTGGCCATATCTGCTTGTTAGCCACAACAATTTTGCATGTTCTCTGAACTTGCAGCTATTCGTGGCTTATCCTTGGCATTTTACTTCTGCGGTAAAGTCCTACTCAACAGTCACTATTAAAATGAACACAGAAGCATTCCTGGTTTGGATATTCATGGATCACCATATGGTTTACATGATCAAAAAGGACATTTGTTTTGCATGTAAATCTTCAGGGTTGTAGCTTTAGAACAGAAACAAGGGGGTAAAAGTTGTTTTTGTTTTGTTTTTTAAATAGAAATAAGGTGGGGATTCTAATTCCTGCAGAGGGATTGCAGCATTAAAGGTGGCGTATGATCCCACATATTCTTCACCGCCTTGCCAACACTTTCTTTCAGCCCACACTCTTTCCCCCCAGGAGAGGTACTTTGTAGTTTAGGCTTTTGTGTTTCAGAGCAGAGCAGTTTGCTAGCGTTTGTGCTTTTAGTTACCATCTTCATCCACTTCGTCTATCATCTCCTGGAGCTCCTCTGGGGTTGGGTTCTGGCCCAGCATCCTCATCACCTTGCCCAGCTCCTTGGTGCTGATGCAGCCGTCCTCTGCATCTTGCACAAAGATGTCAAACGCAGCCCGAAATTCTACAAAAATACAGCACACACACACACACACACACACACACACACACACACACACACACACACACACACACACACACATACACATACATATATATGAATATTTATGTAATTTTTACCAGAATATATGTTCTTGCTTCACCAAGCACAATCTACAACAGAAGTTTAAATTAAATTGGTTTAAAGGATACAAAGGAGTTGAATCAAGTGCAACTGGACTGGTATATTATATTATATATTATATATATATATATATATATATATATATATATATATATATATATATATATATATATATATATATATATATAATATACCAGTCCAGTTGCACTTGATTCAACTCCTTTGGATTCTTCCCAATTGTACTTGGCCAATTACCCCACTCTTCTGAGCCATCCCGATCGCCGCTCCATCCCCTCTGCCGATCCGGGGAGGGCTGCAGACTACTACTTGTCTCCTGCGATACATGTGGAGTCGCCAGCCACTTCTTTTAACCTGACAGTGAGGAGTTTCACCAGGGGGACGTAGCATGGGAAGATCACGCTATTCCCCCCAGTTCCCCCTCCTCCCTGAACAAGCACCCCGATCAACCAGGGGAGGCGCTAGTGCAGCGACCAGGACACATACCCACATCCTGCTTCCCACCCACAGACACGGCCAATTGTGTCTGTAGGGACGTCCGACCAAGCAGGTCCCA
Source organism: Lampris incognitus (assembly GCF_029633865.1). NCBI lineage: Eukaryota > Metazoa > Chordata > Actinopteri > Lampriformes > Lampridae > Lampris > Lampris incognitus. Next base: position 16,584,779 of record NC_079212.1, on the reverse strand, counting down.
GATAGCATCCGGATGTGAGCCACTTCAGGCAATGATGCGGCATTGATGGCCTTCTTCCGGCCCTGACAAAATGCTTGTGAGCCTGAAGTGGCCCACATGTAGAATAGCAAATATGGCCCAAATATGCCAAATCAAATGTGGGCCTTTTTTGGCAAAGATGCGGTGCTCTCGGCAACATGTAATCTGGATGTGACCCTGAAGTGGCCCGTGTGGTAAATGGTGAATATGGCCCAAATATCACAGAACAAATATGGCCCACCTTCGGCAAATATGTGGTACATGCGGCATTGCTATGGCTTGGTTCTGGCCCAGATCTGGCAAACAGGAGCGGACCGCCCAAGCACCATCATTCCACACGGTATGTGCGCCAGATGAAAGAAAGATGAAAGTCAGGTATGGGACAGGTCCGGGCCACAGCGATTTTGCTATCTGGGGAGGTAACACGGGGATTCGAACCAGTATTCCCCGTGTTGGTAGGCAACGGAATAGACCACCACACTACCCGGACGCCCATATCAAATTGGTTTAAAGGAAGTTTCACAACAGTTGCAACATTTTTAAACTTAAAATGTTTTGGTGGACCCTGTGATGGCCTGGCGGCCTGTCCAGGGTGGTTTCCCTGCCTGCCGCCCAGTGACTGCTGGGATAGGCTCCAGCACCCCGTGACCCCAACTGGGATAAGCGGCTTGGCTAATGGATGGATGGATGTTCTGGTGATTCATGTGTCAGCAATGTGTTGAGCCTACAAATACAGAAAATACTGACATGCCTGTACACTCTAAGGGACTCTCTGAAAAGTTTTTATTTAAGAACTATTTGTATTTTTACGCACCATTTTTCTGTTCGTCTGTCAGCTGCTCAACCTGCAAGAGAGGAAAAGGTTCCTGTTACCTCATGGTCGAGCTAGCCAATGGTAAGCAATGTATATAGATAGCGCCAGTATTTCTTCAATATAACCTAATCAAGCCGGCGGCAAATACGATGGATCGTAAAAGTAAACGAAAGTTTACCGCCTGACAAACCGTTCCAGTCACGGAAATATGACAGCGGTGGAGGTTTTATGGTTTACAGTATATAGAGCAGGTCGCCTCACATCTGGATTAACTCAGGCCGTTTCTGACATGTTTAACATCTGAGAGCACTAAAGTAATATCTCGGTGCCTACGCTCACTAGGCCGCCCCTGACAAAACACACACAAAACCTATATATCATTTGTAAAGCCTGGCCCACTGAGTGGAGGAGTTAAAAATAAACAGACAGCAGGATCAGGAACCGAAGATAAAGGACATAATTCACAGTGTTCTAAATTAGCATAGCTGCGGCTCTGGCTCAACAATGGAAAAGTAATCCTGGAAAAGCTACCGCGAATGAGAGAGGGAGACAGCTGTTTATGTAAGAGTTATTGTCTGTCGTCCACTATGAATTAAACACATGCACACGCTCCTCTGGCCATGATACACGGAAAAGAGGGTGACGCCGGCCCAGGCGCTGCCACACATATCACCACGCACGTTGATTCCTGTGTTGTTGTTGTTTTTCTGTTTCTCGGCTGTACCGGTTAGTCGAGATTACAGTACGCAGGGCAGTCAGTCCACTAGCCAGATAGATAGATAGATAGATAGATAGATAGATAGATCGATCGATAACTACTGCTCTCTGATAATGCTGGAATCCAGCCTTGTGTTTGTGTGTGTGTGTGTGTGTGTGTGTGTGTGTAAGGGGGGGGGGTTATCTCGACGTGAAAGCCCACTGAGGCTCCACAGAAACACAAATGCAGGGGCGTCTGAGCAACAGGCCAAAATTAGCCATGTGAAGTGGGACTGTTCCATTTGTAGTCATGAATGAACCCCAGCAGAATACAGGCAAGGAACCTGTCCTGCCAGTGACCCCACCCTCTCTCTCTCTCTCTCTCTCTCTCTCTCTCTCTCTCTCTCTCTCTCTCTCTCTCTCTCTCTCTCTCTCTCTCTCTCTCTCTCTCTCTCTCTCTCTCTCTCTCTCTCTCTCTCTCTCTCTCTCTCTCTCTCTCTCTCTCTCTCTCTCTCTCTCCCCCACCTCCCCCTGAGTGGTCCCTATATCAAGCCTGATAAGACTGAAGCAGAAGACCATCTAGAGACCTATATGGTGGTGCTAAGGCACCTTTGACATCAACTGGTGTGGGAGACAGCATGCCATGCCAGGCACATCGGCAGGAATTTTTCCAGTCCAACATGTAACTGGTCTGAATGACCACCACCACCACCAACAACAACAACAACAACAACAACAACAGAAATGGGTACATTTTAGATATAGTCATCCTTGAAAGAGTGAATTTTCTCTAGAACATTCTGTATAATGAGAGGGACTCCATGTTCCCTCGTATTGGTATCCGCATTATAAAGTTACTGTTAAAGTCCCGGGTAACTAAATCATACCAGCATCTTCCTTGGAAAGATAAAGTTGTTTTTTTATCATAACTTTCACATCACATCTGATGAACGGTCTCTCTGCAAACATCCAGCCAGCGAAACTAGCTCAACTTAGTGTTTTAACTGTCTGTTCAAGTAAATCAAAGACGTTCTGTTTTTCGGCCGTGTGAGTTGTGAAAGTTCTTACCGCTGCCTTGTAGATATCATTCATGATGGAGGCTTGGCTGCTGCCCGTCTGGGGGTGTCCTGCAACAGAGGAGGGAGGTTGTGTGCAGCTCAGAGCAGGGCACTAGTCTCATCCTTGGAAGGCTTTATAGCTGGAGCCTGGCGCTGTCTGGTCCCTCCCAACCTCGGCCAGCCCCGTTTGTTTGTGCCTCTGTGTGTGTGTGTGTGTGTGTGTGTGTGTGTGTGTGTGTGTGTGTGTGTGTGTGGGTGGGTGGGTGGGTGGGTGGGTGGGTGGGTAGGTGTGTGTGTGTGTGTGTGTGTGGGTGTGTGTGTGTGTGTGTGTGGGTGGGTGGGTGGGTGGGTGGGTAGGTGTGTGTGTGTGTGTGTGTGTGGGTGTGTGTGTGTGGGTGGGTGGGTGTGTGTGTCATTTGGCGAATCTGTCACAATCACCAGGCTCAGATAAAAATGTGGCCGCTCTGAGGGGGCACACTTTGGAATGGAATGAAATGAGGGGGGCACGCGTGGCGGACCCTAATCTCCAGGGAGGGGGGCTATAGAGACACTCAACATTCCTTTAGACCCGGGCCAGAGGAGCTGTGGGCCGGGCCTGGGGTAGAGGCTGTAAGGGGACGGGGGCCAGAACACAGGCCAGAGACCAGCTCTTCAAAAGTGTGTGTGTGCATGGGGGGGAGGGGGGTTGGGGTCGGGGAGTTATTGTCGTTCAGAGCAGAAAAGGGTAAAGCCTACCCGTGTATGTGCACGCATGCATGTTCGTGTGTGTGTGTGTGTGTGTGTGTGTGTGTGTGTGTGTGTGTGTGTGTGTGTGTGTCTATAAATGAGTGTGCGTGTGTGTGTGTTGTGTTTAGTTTTTAAGTGAGGTAAAAAGTTATTTGAGTTTGTTTTGTTTATTTTGATTGCGTTACTAACTCGCCTTGCAAAGTGATGTGGTTTTCTTTCCCCTTGTCTCGCGCCCGCCCCGCCCGCCCGCCCTGCGGTACCAGGAAGTGTCATGTTGATATCTGAAACAAACAAACAAACAAACAAACAAACAAACAAACAAACAAACAAACAGACGCGTGTTTTTGCCAGCAGAGGGCGCTGTTTACTGCGGAGTAACTGAACGAAGTTGTTGCGCAAGACTGTCGTCAGATATTCAATTTATCAACAGTAGTCTTAGGTGAGAAATCTGGGTCAAACGAACCGAACACTCGGGGAAATACAAATTGAATCAAATGAAGGCGCCAACATTTGACATTTTTATCTCATTCAGAAAAGGCCTTAAAGTGATTTGACTGTGATTCACATACGTCAAAGATGTGTATTCACACACACACAAAAAAATTAACACTCACATAAATATACAAACATACAAAAACACGCTTATACACACACACACACACACACACACACACACACACACACACACACACACACACACTGAGCTGTGGTAGGCGCCTTAAAGTGACGGGTGATCATGCTGGGTTTTTAATGGGATGCTAATGGGAACTGGCACAGCTTACAAGCATCACACAGCAGCTCAGAGAGAGAGAGCGAGCGAGAGAGAGAGAGAGCTCTGAACAACACACTGCTAACATGTCCAGCTCTGTGGAGACACAGACAGAGGCATCTCACAAAGACATCCCCCTCACAGAGTGAAACCCTGGCCCATCACTCACATTGCAGGGCTGCTGTCACACACAGCGCCACGGACCACACAACAGGAGGCATTGACAGGTTTAGTCTCCATTAAAGAAGAGGAGGACACAGAGAGAGAGAGAGAGAGAGAGAGAGAGAGAGAGAGAGAGAGAGAGAGAGAGACAGAGACAGAGAGAGACAGAGAGAGACAGAGAGAGACAGAGAGAGACATAGGGGAGTGAGGGTACAAAGCGAAGTGGATTCATGCTGGATGTCCTTGTGAGTGTCATCTCAGTCATTCGTCAAATTTCATCATCAAAAAACACATAATTTTGGCCATCCTGCTGCCATGACTTCCTGTGCATCATCCCCTGTTGACTTTCCGTGCGCGCTGCACTACGTATATGCAGAGAGCTGCGGGGGTTTCAAAACAGAAATTAATTGCGGCGGCTCCATTAGTTTCAAACCCGATACAATTGAGTTTACGTGTGAACTATCAGCCAGACATACTCATTTAGACTGCTGAGTGCTTTTGAGTAGCGAGAGCAATGACTAGATCTGCAGGGGGCACTAGATTCTAATGTAACGCTGTCCTGCGTCCAGAAAGACAAACACACACACACACACACACACACATACACACACACACACACACACACACATGCTAATATACCGGTAAAGACTCACACATTAGGCTTTTCACTAACATATAGACACACACACACACACACACACACCCGACTGGCACACGCAGGCAGCCTGGAGAACCCCACATCAAAGAGAGCATATGGAGGAGGTGCTGTTTCACCGGAGCTCTCCACCAATTTCCTCTTACAAGGGGAGGCTGACGAAAGAGCCAGCCATCTCCTTCACACGGCGCAATCAGACAGCGCATCTCAAATCCACAATTCACCGCACACCGCTTTTTGAGGGGTTGCCATAGAAACTCTGCCGAGTAGTAGCGGGCAGAAAATGAGAGGAGATGAGCGGGGCTATTTCAACCCCTTTCCAACCTCCCTGCTACCTCCCTGCAACCACGTCTCGTCCTCGGAGTGACAGTATATTCTTCGCTGCGCCGTCTCGCATACACGTACATGTGTTAATACAAACGCATACACGTGCAACCACGCACGCACAAACGCACGCACACGCATGCACGGCCACAAATAAGGTTAAAACATGGTGATATGTTTGCCGGAGCCGTTTATGCAAATGCTCTGGTCGACTAAATCCACACGTCCAAACAATTGCCTTTGACATGTCAGGCTGGAGATAAGAATGTGCTGCTTTGGATGCCTCTACTTTGTTTGGGTGAAACGAGGTTGTGCATCAGATTTCAGATTTGCACAAGACTGCACAGGAGCCCTCTACTGAACTTCAGATGAGTTGTTTGGGTAAATAGTTGTTTCGCGAAGGCTGAATTCCCATTATTGAACCAAACCCCCTTCTGCAAAAAAACAACACACGTTTAAAAACACATACATGCATACACACATACATACAGTATATTTACATACATAAGGAAATAAAGTGCAACTGGGACATTGTGAAATGCGTAAGGCCCATTTCCATGTCGGATGCGCTGACAGCAGTTGAACTACGGCGTATTCATGAGAATCGGGTACGATACACTAGGTATGTACCGCATGTCGATTCAAATCTGATGGCGTGTGATAGTGATAGTGGTGATGTGCAGCTGGGCTTGAAGCATAGGTTGGGCTGTC
>NC_079212.1:16468897-16578646 GCF_029633865.1 Lampris incognitus | reverse complement strand
ACACAACATGTTGGATTTCGATTTTCGCCCCATTTTAATTTGACTCCAAGCCACTAATCTGCTGTCAGACATCTATGAAATATCCTTTTGCGTATCGTGCAGCATTAATACACACTTGACAAGCGTGTCAGGTTCTTCCCACAAATGCATGTATGTTTGCAAGTCTCCCCGTGTGTACATTCACGCCATGTTGGCGTGCGGACCTGTCTGTATGTATTATATGTGCGAGTAATGAAATGTGATAAAGACGGTTCAGTACAAGCGATAGCACCCCCCCCCCCAGCATCCAGCATTCCCCACAGACATACAAGTTTGTGCGTCACAGCGATGACAGTCAGTTCAGTGTATTGGTGCCCTGCAGTTACAGACTTAACACCTTATCAAGACAGACACCCACACACAAACCCCCCCCCCCCCAAACACACACAAGTTTACACACAAAAGCAAATTTCCACACACCCTTCAGACAGAATCAGTGACGGCAGATGACCGTACGCTAATCCCAGTTGACCTATCCGTCATCCTGGCCAGGTAAGATAACCTATCCTAGAAAAAAGTTCTCTGGAAAACAGACGGTCTGCACAGCATAATGACACACATTTGTCATAAACTAGAATGTATCATATCCGGCCAATTACCTCACTCTTCCAAGCCATCCCGGTCGCTGCTCCACCCCCTCTGCTGATCCGGGGAGGGCTGCAGACTACCACATGCCTCCTCTGATACATGTGGAGTCGCCAGCCACTTCTTTTCACCTGACAGTGAGGAGTTTCACCAGGGGGACGTAGCACGAGGGAGGATCACGCTATTCCCATCCCCTGTTCCCTCTTCCCCCCAAACAGGCGCCCCGACTGACTAGAGGAGGCGCTAGTGCAGCGATCACGACACACACCCACATTTGACTTCCCACCTGCAGACACGGCCAACTGTGTCTGTAGGGACACCCGACCAAGTCAGAGGCAACACGGGGATTCGATCCTGCGATCCCCGTGTTGGTAGGCAACGGAATAGACTGCCATGCCACCTGGACGCCCATAAACTATAATGTTAATGGTTAAGTTTTATAAGTTAATGGTTAAGTTTTATAAGTTAATGGTTAAGTTTTATAATAGGAAGAGAGGAACTGAGTTGAGAAACCTAGATGTTGACATGTACTGCAAAAAAGCAACAATTTGTAAAAATGCGTATTTTGTTTTCAACAACAGATATGACAGCATTGTCCAGCTTGGTGTAAACTGACGCTGTGTCTCAACCTATCCCGGTCTCAGTGTCTTAGCAGCAACAACTGTTGGGGAAAAGTTCCCAAGCACAATGATCCACTATTTCAGTTTCACCAGCATTCATTTACAAGCCAGGTCAGACAACAGGACACTTAAAGAATAGCATTACAGTATTTGTCATGTCCACTGTTGCCATCCTACTTTCAGATAGCGACCCATCATTTCCACTGAATGAGCGAGGCATCATATTTGTAAACTACGGGAGTGATCACACACAGGGCGTCCTCGCCTGAGAAACAGCACATGAACCTTACATTTGCAAATGAAGAACCTAAGGCGTCTCTTTGACCTCCTGCATGGGCAGTCTGGTTCATTACACTACACCGACTTTAAAAAAGAAAATACATTGAAACATGTTGTGATGTGGTTATTAGTAAGTAAATTGTGTAAGTCCGATCAAACCCTGCCTTGTTTAAATTCAAAAACACCAGGGGCCTCATGCATCAATTGTTACTGTGGGCAGATTTGTTCTTACACACCCATGGAATTTTTTAGCCCTTAAGACTGTCTGACAGACAGCCGCAAAGCATGATGGTTATTTGTAATTCCTTCCTCCTAACATCTATTGTCTACCTCTTGCAACGAGCAATCACCCAGGCCTGCAAAGACATCAGTGTTAGCCAATTGGTGTCTAAATTCAGGGGTTACCCAGGCTCTAGACTGGTCTCTGAGACAAACTTCAGGGCTAAAAAATCCCATGGGTGTGTACGCAAAAATCTGCCCATAGTAACGATTGATACATGAGGCCCCAGAGGAGGCGCTAGTGCAGCGACCAGGACACATACCCACATCCAGCTTCCCACCCGCAGACACGGCCGATTGTATCTGTAGGAACGCCCGACCAAGCCGGAGGTAACACGGGCATTCGAACCCGCGATCCCTGTGTTGGTAGTCAACGGAATAGACCGCTACGCTACCCGGATGCCCAGTGCTACCAAAATTCTATACACACGTTTTTTCACTGCTATCATCCCCAAAGTTCACTGCTATCATCCCCAAATTGATGGACAGGCCAGTTGATACATGGACTAAGAGTAAACCCCAACTAAATCTGAGTTGATAATGTTTTCTGTTTTCATAAGTAGTAACACAGGCTCATGTTTTTCATCAAACAATCAGCTGAAGGAAGACACAGACACGCTAACTCAAACTCTTCAGTTATGCATATAAATATACCTCAATTTTATACGGTTAAATGAATCATGGATTGGGCCTTCAGCGTCATATTTCTGTACGGCTGCTCTGTGGCGGAGTCGAAAAGCTCGTCACGCTCAGATCGGCTGTATATAGGGAGCAGATCCAGCTGCAGGGTCTCTGTAGATCTAAACACGCGATTTGAAGCGATGTGGCCCCGTCAGAGCCACTGCAGCCTCAATCAGGGTTTTCTCATTCCATCGTAGATTCTATTGTTTGGCCCCATTGAGACGTAATGGAAGCCCACACCAACCAGTTGTCAGCCGAGCAACAAAAGAAAAATGTCCACGACCCTCTGACTGCCGCTCTGAAAAATTACACTCTTACCCTCCGTGATGTGTGAAGTATGGTTTTATTTGTTATATGACTCACACAACTCTGCGGGGATGAATGCCCCCAAGAGACCCATTCATAAGACAAATTGTCCTGCAATTCATCGGTCGTGGAGACGATCTCTTTTTGTCTCTCTCTCTCTCTCTCTCTCTCTCTCCCTCTTTCACTAACTGACTCGCTCTCTTACAAATTCACAAATAAAGATGCAAATTATATAAACATGCACACCCACATGAACGCACTCGCAAACATAATCCCGAAAACAAAACCACAAACAAAGAAAGACACACAAATAGATGTAGACACACACACATACTTGCACGCACATACGCGCACGCCCCGTAATGCCCCCTTGCTCCTTCGTGCCATTCTGGGTTGCAATAAGCACACGCTAAAAGATGAAAAAAATCACCTACGCATCTGTCTGTGTGGCTAAAGTCCAGCCTAGGGCCTCTCAGGCATCAGTGAAGTGTGCTGTGACTTGACAAGGCCCTGTGATGAGAGGCACTGTAAATATCCGGCTGTCACGTGACTCGCTTCGTGGCCGCAAGGAAACGAGGAAAGGTCAACGTTTGCTGATGCCATTGCCAACAACTAAATTAAGTGACATCATCGCTTGCTCTCTCGTACATCCGTCCCATTTTCGGAGACGGATACGTTGGAGGTGTTGCATCACCCTTAACGTGCTGCTTATACACTACAGTGATCACTCTCATTGACGACAGGCCACGCAACAACAACAAAAATACACAGGCAATAAGACGCACATGCAAACTTGCGCACACTCGAATCTGCACGCAAACATACTGCTACCTCCAGTCTGCCGCCCCCTGATTTGTGCACACACACAGACATGCATACGCACACGCACACACACCGATACAGCCAGACACAGTCAGGCACGTAGTGTTTCCTCATGCCCTCTGGGTTTGTCTTGTCATGCACATCACGTCTGAACATGATGACAGTGTATGAACATACATGTCCTTGCAGTTTCTCATGTAAAGCAAATTATGATCCATATTCAATCTCCCAAAACGGTGTAAAAGGGTAAACAGCATCGCTTAGCAATGTCACTACTTATATGCAAGAAAAAAAATCTTCTAGAATGAGCGGCAGGAGTGTTTCCTCATAGAACCGGCAAACTAACCAGAAACAATGCTCAGAAAAGGTTCAGGGGTGGATACATTTTCTGATCTAAAATCTTAAAGGTACCTTAAAATAATTAGTGGATCTTTTTCTATTATATATTTATAGTCTAATTCAGACCTGATTTTTTTTCTAACTCGCGTCTCAAAAGAATATGCGATTTGCATGAGGAGAACAGCAAAGGTGTTTCAGGTCCAAAAAGAGATTATAAATATGCAAATGTAAGGTGGAGAGTATCCTCGCTGGTAGAGAAGAGAAATTGGCCAAGAAAGGAAGCACAATCCTATCCAGTGCATATATTATAATAGACCGATGTCTATTATTTAACGCTGCTAAATATTGACCGATGATTCAAAAATTCAGGAAATTCTGTGAACTCCCACTATCGCCCACAACGTTGTGGAATACCGTTTCTATCCATGTCATACAACATTGTTTTCACCAGTCAGCTTGCAACTTTAAATCGATATTCCAGTTATATCACCCACTAGTATTCATCCACTGAAAATTCAGTGCTCCTAAAATGATGTCTACTAAGTAGAGCTCACTGTGCCATTTAAAGGCATGGTGGAGGAGACATGGAGAGACTCAAGATACATTAAACCCACAGCCAAGGATGAACAGAAGTGCTGAAAAAACTCGAATACTCCCCATGGCATCTGGTTGGTCTGGATTTGTAGCAAGATCCTCTTTCAATTCGGTATTTATGGTGCACGCTTGCATCAAATCATAAAGGCGGGTTTGGAATCGGCCAAAAAGGTCCAGCTAGTGGCTTTGGCTGAGAATAAAGTACACCACGTTGGAGCCCGGACTCTTCAAAAAAAAAAATTCACCTCATGAGACCTTTGCTGACAAGAGCAGTTTCTAAACTAATGGACTCTTCAAAGTCAGCGGCATCAACGATCTCCAATCCAACCTTGTTGCTAGAATGCAGTTTCTGAACTGCTGAACCAGCTGTCTTGATGCATGCGCAATAACCCAGGTAAGAAAATCAAAGGTTGAATCAGTTTATCCGGATACGTTTATTGACAGATACGTTTCATCACTCACCTAAGTGACATCTTCAGTCTAAACTGTCTGCAGATATCCCCACCCTTATAAACAATACAGCACAATACAGTTGCATAATGACCGAAACCAATGACCAGTTCATATGCAAATATGGGTGTGACCATTGATCATGTGTACAATTCACACAGGATTAGTGATTGTTGCAATCACAGCATTGTAAAATGGCAACAGATGTAGAACGACCAAAACCAATGACCAGTTTCATGATCAATGGTGTACCCATTAACTAGAGTTTCGATGGGTTGGGGAATAGTTGCAATCACAGTATTGTTCAGATTTGTGGATGACACCTGGGTTAAAACTAAATCTCAGGATGTACCACGTTTCACCGACCACAATAACTCTGTGGACAAATGACAGGTTAGCCTTCTTAGACAGTGAAATTGCAATTGGTGATGGGTGACACTTGATTGTTGATGTTTACTGCAAACCTACACATACTGATCAGTACTTAAGGTTTGACTCTCATCATCCACTGGAGCACAAACTAGGAGTCACCAGGACGCTGTACCACCGAGCTGACAACGTCCCCACCAACACAGCAGGCGGGGAAGGGGAGAAATCCAACATTAAACAGGCCCTGGTTAAGTGTGGTTATCCTAAGTGGGCGTTTGTTAAACCCAGGAAGATGCCCAAACAGTGCACCAGCCGATCGAAGAGAGAGGGACAACAGCTGTCTAAGTGTAAACCAGTGGTGATTCTGTATGTGGCGGGAGTGTCAGAAAAGGTGAGATGCATATTTTCAAAACATCGTGTCTCAGTTGCTTTCAAACCCCAAAACATACTGTGCCAGAAGTTGGTCCACCCCAGGGATCGGGTCCCCTGGCACAAACAGAGCAATATAGTGTACACTGTTAAGTGCTAGGAGGAGTGACCTGACTTGTACATCAGGGAAACTAAACAGACACTGGCCAAAAGAATGGCACAACACAGAAGAGTTAACATGTCAAGCCAGGACTCAACAGTCTACACCATCTACAGGCCAGTGGCCACTCGTTCAAGGATGAGGATGTGCACACCCTTGATAGGGAGGAACGCTGGTTTGAATGGGGTGTCAAAGAGGCCATCTATGTGAAGAGGCAACGACCATCCCTTAACCGGGGGGGGGGGCTAGTAGTACATCTGTCGTAATCTTACAATGATGTGATTGCAACTATTCCCCAACCCTCTGTGAACAGTACACATGGCCATCAAAACTCTAGTTAATGGACACGCCCATATTTGATCATGACACTGGTCGCTGGTTTCGGTCATGATACATCTGTTGCTGAACCAGCTGTTTCAAGCTAGAAAGGTTAGCCGGACCTTTAGTCTGAGATTAGCATAATGCGCCTTCTGAATTGCAATGTAAGCCACTCAGAAGCAGGATGGTTGGCTGTCAAAGGTGTAAGGTGTAGGTTCATTGACACTGTAGTGCCATTGAAGTGTAGGGTATGTTAACTGATGTCTGCTCAGTGCTGATGACACGAGTGATAGCGACATCATTGAGTCGAACAAGGGTGGCCAAAATCTGCTGATGAACCTTCTTGATCAATTTGTGGCGTGGGGTGAAACATTTGTGACAAGAGGTGTTAACTTAAACAGCTTCACCGACATATCTGCTTTAACCACCGCTCAGGCTCCTATGTATATCTATAGGTGCTTTTGTATTAAAATGGACAAAATTGTGGTCCTTTAATCTCATTGTACTGAGACTGACATTATAAATCATCTTGCATGCTATGCTTCTAAAAGAGAATACCCCATCTGACACAATGTCTTATATACCCACACAAGCATGTCTATCTGGAAGTTCAAGAAAAAGACAAGGCATGACTTCTAATCACCAAGATTATTATTAGAAAATTCACTGACAAAGCAGTTGTAGTCGGTCTGCTATCTAACAGAGAAACTGGACTCACTGAGAGAGGACTTTGAGAGATGGTGTGTCAATTGGTATCTGATTTTAGCAACATCAATACCGAGGAAACATATTGATTTTTTTCCCGATGAGATTTCACTGCCCTATAGCCTTCCTTTTTGTGCAGCAGACTGAAAACAAGATAAACAGAAAGTAAATGAATTGAAGTGTACTTGCGAAATCTGATGAAGGCCTTGTTACATTTCACGTACTCCAAAATGGCTGAGAGGGTTATTGCATTGTGACATCATCCACAATAGCTCGCTGGAAAAAAGAAAAACGATGGAGGTGCATTCCCCGTGCCAATCCCGGACAATATGACCCCCTGTGGTCATATGTCCTCCCACCGACCCCGTATTGGCACGCCCACCGGAAGCGCTATTCCTCTTTCCATCTCCAACTAAATGAGATCGGTCGATGGCTGTTTCTCTCTTGCTGGGACCAAGAGTAAAACTGCAAATACGCAAGTAATCTAGTGATATACTGGTATATTAGATACTAATTTATAGTTAGCTTACCTTTTATCGCCAAGATGTTCGTTAATCCGGTCGATGTGGCCAGATTCTACGCTTGGTGCGGGTGTGTTAAACCGGCGACGCTCCAATGGGACCCCCATCCGGACTGTGTCTCCCATATCCCGCATGTTCACTACACGGGCTACTTGAGGGATGTAGACCGTAATGAGGTCGACTGCAATTTCTGTAAAACCATCAGAGGATCGGTGCGCCAAAGGTGGGCTGCCCTGTACCGTCAAAGATGGGGACTTGCAGATCCCTTCGCACCTGCTAACGAGGCGGCTAGCATGGTGCTACCTAGCTATAGCCATGGGGCGGAGGCTAGCAACATCCCTCTGATGCTTCCTAGCTACAGTCACGGGACGGCGGCTAGCATTAGCATCCCTCCGGAGCCAGAGGCTATCCCACCATCCGGGATAGTTAGAGAGGACTGGATCAATGAGATCCTATCTCTCCCTGGTGAATCCGTGGCATGTTATTCGGCGGGTGAGGAAGTACACTACCGTTCAAAAGTTTGGGATCACCCAAACAATTTCGTGTTTTCCATGAAAAGTCACACTTATTCACCACCATATGTTGTGAAATGAATAGAAAATAGAGTCAAGACATTGACAAGGTTAGAAATAATGATTTTTATTTGAAATAAGATTTTTTTTACATCAAACTTTGCTTTCGTTAAAGAATCCTCCATTTGCAGCAATTACAGCATTGCAGACCTTTGGCATTCTAGCTGTTAATTTGTTGAGGTAATCTGGAGAAATTGCACCCCACGCTTCCAGAAGCAGCTCCCACAAGTTGGATTGGTTGGATGGGCACTTCTTTGAGCAGATTGAGTTTCTGGAGCATCACATTTGTGGGGTCAATTAAACGCTCAAAATGGCCAGAAAAAGAGAACTTTCATCTGAAACTCGACAGTCTATTCTTGTTCTTAGAAATGAAGGCTATTCCATGCGAGAAATTGCTAAGAAATTGAAGATTTCCTACACCGGTGTGTACTACTCCCTTCAGAGGACAGCACAAACAGGCTCTAACAGGTACTATTTAATGAAGATGCCAGTTGGGGACCTGTGAGGCGTCTGTTTCTCAAACTAGAGACTCTAATGTACTTATCTTCTTGCTCAGTTGTGCAACGCGGCCTCCCAATTCTTTTTCTACTCTGGTTAGAGCCTGTTTGTGCTGTCCTCTGAAGGGAGTAGTACACACCGGTGTAGGAAATCTTCAATTTCTTAGCAATTTCTCGCATGGAATAGCCTTCATTTCTAAGAACAAGAATAGACTGTCGAGTTTCAGATGAAAGTTCTCTTTTTCTGGCCATTTTGAGCGTTTAATTGACCCCACAAATGTGATGCTCCAGAAACTCAATCTGCTCAAAGAAGTGCCCATCCAACCAATCCAACTTGTGGGAGCTGCTTCTGGAAGCGTGGGGTGCAATTTCTCCAGATTACCTCAACAAATTAACAGCTAGAATGCCAAAGGTCTGCAATGCTGTAATTGCTGCAAATGGAGGATTCTTTGACGAAAGCAAAGTTTGATGTAAAAAAAATCTTATTTCAAATACAAATCATTATTTCTAACCTTGTCAATGTCTTGACTCTATTTTCTATTCATTTCACAACATATGGTGGTGAATAAGTGTGACTTTTCATGGAAAACACAAAATTGTTTGGGTGATCCCAAACTTTTGAACGGTAGTGTAGACGATCAGGGCGCGGAAGACGACCAGCCAAGTTCGTCTCAACCAAACAAAGATGGCGACGCCATGCAACGTGGGTCCGAAACATTCCTCGCCAGTTTCCGCGATCTGTTCGCGCGAGCGGTCAAGTCTGCCGACATCGTTACCGAGCCGGGCAATCCTCAAGATCCGGTGGTAGCCGATTTTCCACGAATGGCAGAGAGGGTCAGGGACTCCACTCTACCACCTTATCCTCACATCGAACGAGCGTTTAAGCGGGCGGAGGCGGATCCGCTACTTAAATCGTCCTCAAAGTTCAGTCAGAAGGGGATTGACGTCTTAGCAGTCGAGGTTAGGAACCTGAACTACAAAGACTGGAAAATTCCGCAACCAGAGAGGGACGTTTTATCGTTCAACCCTAACACCAAGGTGGGGTCTCGCGATACTCCCAAACACCCTTCGCAGTGGGGCCAACAGGTGGATCGCTACGCGTGTGATGCATGGCACGCCAGTACACGCGCAGCTGGACTCGTCTCAACGGCTGGGATGATAACGGCGTACATGCGCAAGCTCTGCAGCCTATCAAACGTCGAGCAAAGCAAAGCCGCCATCGCTACAGCAGGTATCGACGGGGCCGAGTTCGGTGACGTAGTGGCCAGCGAAGCAGGTTGTGAGTACATCTTGGAAATGGAAGCATAGCTGACTCCCTGGGATCGCAGCTGTATTCCATCGCTCTAGAGTGCGGTTCTAGCGCAGCTGCCTCCACCCTTTCGCGCAGACGTCTCTGGCTAGAGACAGCCGGGGTAAAAGAGGAATTCTGCAAGGAGTGGATGGCCCACTCCTGCGCAGGGAACCAGGGCCTGTTTGGAACGACCCCGGACATTATCAGCAAATACAAGGCCGCCCAGGCCGAGCGCGAAACCTTGCACAAGGAGCTTCTCCCGATGATGAAGAACCCGCCTACCCCTAAGCCCGTGGTGGGCAAAGGGCAGGGGGACAAGCCTGCGCGCAAGCAGAAATGGAGAGAGACTTATCCAAAAAGAGGTGGTAAAGTGGGGCGCGGGCGTGGACAGGGCTCACGTCTAAACTCCCAGTCTTCCACAGATCCAGCGGCCAAGCCGGACAGCACAGACACTTCCAAGAAGGGAGCTGCCAAGTGACGTGTTTCAGCAGGATGTTACGACCCACACCAACAGACTGATTCCAGAGCCGTCTCCGGCGATATAGACGCTTGTTCAGGGGACACAGCGTGCGCAGGGCTAAACACTGTCTGTCTGAATCTTTAGGTAAAGATGATGATAACAATGTAATAACATCCCTGCTGGAAATATTGGATAATAATGACATGAGCGCAAATGAGCCCCTGGGAGGGGACTATGATGCGACAATGTTTAGTCTCTCTGACGGGTCAAATGGTAATTTGGAAAGGTTCAAAACGCCAATTCCCCCATCTGGGTCTCCTTTACAAGGACGAAGCCCCCCCATGGATGCAGGGCATGGCGGGCGGGGCTTCCCCAGACCCTTTACGTGCAACTTATGCGCGCTACCTGAACAGCAAGGTACAGGAGGCAACGAGACCTCTGTCACGCATGTTACACAGGTGGAAAGAATTGGTCCCGTCGGCTTCTGTATTGGATCAGATAGCCCACGGACACCAAATCCTTTTCGAGAACGGTATTGTACCCCCGTACTTGGGAATAGTGCATACGGAACCGGGGTCGGTGGCCGAAGCACAAATCCTAGACAACGAACTCACAGAGTTACTCTCGAAAGGGGCAATCACGGTGGTTCCTCCCCTAGAAAGAGAAGACGGGTTTTACAGCCGTTACTTTCTGGTCCCGAAGAAGGATGGGGGCATGCGCCCAATCCTAGATTTGAAACCCTTCAACAAGTATGTAGAGAAGGTCAGTTTCAAAATGCTACGCACACCGGTTCTGCTGTCAATGGTGACACAGTCCGATTGGCTAACTTCGGTCGACCTAAAAGATGCTTTCCATCATTGTCCGATTGCGGAAAGACACAGAAAGTATCTTCGGTTCTGTTACCGGGGTCAGTGTTACCAGTACACATGCCTCCCGTTCGGATATCGCCTCTCTCCTCTGACATTCACAAGGTGTGTGAAAGCAGCGCTCGGAGTGTTGATGCGCAAAGGTATGCGCTTGGCATGGTTCCTAGACGACCTGTTGGTGTTGGCCCGGTCGCCGGAACAAGCAATACTCCATACTCAGGAGTTGATGGAATTCATGGAGTACATGGGTTTCACTATCAACATAAAGAAGAGCGCGCCATGGCCTTCGTGCCAGGCAACGTATCTGGGTCTGAGTTTGGATACGGTATCCATGCGCGCAACCCTTACGCAAGAGAGATGGCATTCCACCAGGACCACGTTAGCACATTTCGTCCTGGGGACATATGTCACTTATCGGATGATCAGGAGGCTGCTGGGCCTTCTGGCATCGGCTCACCAAGTTGTTCCTTTAGGTCTGTTGTTCATGAGGAGACTGCAATTGTGGTTCGCAGTTCACTTCTTGAAATACGGCAACAAACGCCAGTACAACAACCATCTTATCCTGGTCCCGCGCGTGGTAGCGCAGGACCTAGACCACTGGAACAGAGCCTGCGTGGACATGTCTGGGGTCCCTATGGGCCCCAGGGGACCCGAGGTAACGATTTATACGGATGCGTCCCTCTCGGGTTGGGGGGCCATCCTTGGCTACAAAACAGCGCAAGGAGTGTGGCCGTCTGGGGAGAAGGTCCACATCAACGCGCGCGAGACGGAGACGATTTGGCTGGCTATCCAGCATTTCGCTCAGGATCTCGTAGGCCGTCACATACTGATAATGACAGACAGCATGACGGCCAAGGCCTACATCAACCGCCAAGGCGGTATGAAGTCCAAGCGTTGCAGAGAGTTGGCCATGCAAATTTGGATTTGGGTCAACAGCAACGCGCTATCAATCAGGGCGCTTCATGTTCCTGGGAAGGACAACGAAGCAGCGGACATCCTCTCGAGAGGCGGCCCGCATGCGGACAATTGGAGCCTCAACCCAGCCATAGTGGCTATGATCTGGGAGAGGTTTGGGGTAGCTCAAGTGGATCTGTTCGCATCGAAACTCAATTACAAGTGCCCTCGTTGGTACTCGATGCTCCCATCCGACCTAGCGCCGTTGGGGGTCAACGTGCTTGGACTAGATCCATGGCCCGAGGAGATGCTTTACGCATTCCCCCCGCGCAGGTGCCTCCTAGACCTGGTGGTCAAGTTCGAGCGCACAGGGGGTTGGTTAGTTCTCGTGGCCCCGTACGAACCGAGCACCACGTGGTTTCCGCGAATAGTGCCCTGGATAGTAGGCGAGCGGTTCGACGTCCCGGAGTGGGCAGACGCGCTCACGCAAGCAGGAGGGCTGCTACGGGAGGGCCCCTGGATAGGAGGCTCCCGATTAGTGGCGTGGATGCTTACAAAGCCAGGCTCTTAGCTATGGGACTTAGTGCGCAAGTGATTCGTGTCATCTTAGCGGCACGTAAAGACTCCACATATTCCAGGTACCAGGGGTACTGGAATCGATTTGACCAATTTTGCGCTGAATGCGACATGGACCCTTTGTCAGTAGGGATTGGCCCTATACTGACTTTTGTGGAGGTCTGTAGGAGTGATAGACTATGGTCTTTCTCCTCGGTCAAAGTCTGTGTATCGGCTCTCACGTTCTTCCGGGGGGAAGATCGAGGGTAGCACGGTTTTCACGCACCCGCTCATGACGCAGTACCTGTTGGGTGCTAAGAAGCTCTCAGCTAAGGAGCTTACGAGAGCTGAAACTTGGGATGCTTCCCTTGTTCTGCGCGTACTAGAGAAAGATCCCTTTGAACCCATGTCTACGGCAGACATGCGTTATGTCTCGGCTAAGCTGGCTGTGCTCTTGGCACTTACCACCGCAGCGAGGGGTTGTGAGCTCACTGCACTCACCATCAAGGGGATGGTGTTTTCTGGTGATCTGATGGTCACGCTCTTTACAGACCCCAGCTTCGTGCCCAAAACTGTGTCTGTCCTGACGCGTAGGGCCCCGGTGGTGATACACGCGTTTCATCCGTCACCGGTGACTAGGGATGAGAAACGCTTGCACCTCTCATGTCCTGTACGGGCTTTACGCATTTACATGCGGCGCACAGCAGATATTCGTAGGTCTGACAGGCTGCTGTTGACCTACAGAGTGAGCAAACCAGGTTATGCCCTTTCCACCCAGAGGCTAGCACACTGGCTGGTGGATGGTATTACGGAGGCATATACCAAAGCGGGTAAAACAGCTCCTAAGCTGAAGGCGCATTCTACCCGAGGGACTGCTACGTCGATAGCTGTGTTGTCAGGTATTGACTGGGAGGTCATCCGCCAGGCGGCAGTTTGGAGTGGTGAGACCACTTTCTTACGGCATTATTACCGGCACGTTAAGGTGCGGTCGGTTGCCGACGCTGTTCTGGAGCGGGCCTCTTAGGATGCTCTCATCAGAACGCGTACCCCTTCCCACCAGGGGTTTGAAGGGTTCATTGGACGGCTAGGGAATGGAGGCACGAATCCTGTCGTTGTTCAATGCAATAACCCTCTCAGCCATTTTGGAGTACGTGAAATGTAACTTTGGGTTCGCTTCGCGAACCCTAGTTATATGAACAACCTATCACCGGGCCACAGGTGTGGTGCTCATTTAGTTGGAGATGGTTCGACTTACAAAGAGGAATAGCGCTTCCGGTGGGCGTGCCAATACGGGGTCGGTGGGAGGACATATGACCACAGGGGGTCATATTGTCCGGGATTGGCACGGGGAATGCACCTCCATCGTTTTTCTTTTTTCCAGCGATTTATTGTGGATGATGTCACAATGCAATAACCCTCTCAGCCATTTTGTCGTTGTTCATATAACTAGGGTTCGCTTCGCGAACCCAAAGTTACATTGCTTTTTCTGTGGTCATGTTTATACTCAAAACGTGATTAATTTTTTTCATCATTAGCTTAAAGGTGCTATATATGAGATATAGAGCATTAATGTGCTGGAGCCTATCCCAGCAGTCATTGGGTGGCAGGCGGGGAGACATCCCCTGGACAGGCCACCAGGCCATGTGTGTGTGTGTGTGTGTGTGTGTGTGTGTGTGTGTGTGTGTGTGTATATATATATATTCAATGTATTGTCATTAAAAACAATGTGCAGGCACATGTTAAAAATTAAATGAGAGCTGCGGCTTCACCAAACAGTGCAAGACAGACACAGACAAACACAGCAAACACAGTATAAGATATACACACATGAAGACCAAAAGCTAAAAATAAGTTAAAAAAGAGCAACAATACAAAATATGTAAAAATATCTACAGACGTTTAGTGGGTAGCCAGGTTCAGGTGGGCAACAGCTTGTGGAAAGAAGCTGTTTTTGAGCCTGGTAGTGTGGGCTCTGAGGCTCCTGTAGCGCCTCCCAGAGCACAAGGGGGAGAACAGTCCATGGTTGGGGTGGGTGGGATCTCTGCTGATGCTGAGACCCCTTCGAAGGCAGCGTTTGTGATAAATGTCTTTTATGGCTGGGAGCTGGGTACCAGTGATATGCTGGGCCGCCTTGATGACCCGTTGCAGAGCCTTCTGGTCTACTGAGATGCAGTTGCCGTACCACACTGAGATGCAGCTGGTCAGGATGCTCTCTATGGGGCAGTGGTAGAAGTTGGTGAGAATTTTGGGGGATAGACAGGTGCTCCTCAGCCTCCTCAGGAAATGTAGGTGTTGTTGGGCCTTTTTCACAAGGGCCTGGGTGTTTGATGTCCAGGAAAGTTCCTTGCTGATGTGCACTCCAAGGAATTTAAAGCTGGAAACACGCTCCACTTCCACCCCATTGATGTGTATGGGAGAGTGGCTGCAGCTTCTAGACCTCCTGAAGTCCACAATCAGCTCCTTCGTCTTCTGCACATTGAGGACAAGCTTGTTGGTAGTGCACCATGATGCGAGATGCTGAATCTCGTCTCTGTAGGCCGTCTTGTCATTGTTGGTGATATGGCCAATGACTGTGGTGTCATCTGCAAACTTAACTATAACATTTGAAGGGTGAGTTGGCAGGCAGTTGTGGGTAAAGAGAAAGAAAAGGAGGGGGCTCAGAACACAGCCTTGAGGGGCACCTGTGCTGAGGGTCAGGGTGGAGGAGGTGTGGTCACCTAACCTAACAGACTGAGGTCTGTTGGTCAGGAAGTCCAGGGTCCAGTTACAGAGGGAGGGGTTGAGGCCAAGGGAGAGGAGTTTGGTGGTTAGTTTGGCGGGGATGATAGTGTTGAAGGAAGAGCTATAATCTATAAACAGCATCTGGATGTATGGGTTGTTAAGTTCAAGGTGGGTCAGAGCAAAGTGCAGGGCAGTGGCAATGACATCCTCAGTAGACCTTTTGGGACGGTAGGCGAACTGATGTGGGTCGAATGCGGGGGGGATAATGTTTTTGATGTGAGCCAGAACCAGTCTCTCAAAGCACTTCATGGCAATGGGGGTGAGTGCTATGGGTCGGTAGTCATTCAGACATGTGGATGTTGGTTTTTTGGAGAAAGGAATGATAGAGGTGGTCTTAAAGCATGCCGGGACTATGGATTGGGACAGTGAGAGGTTAAATATAGTTGTGAAGATCTCAGCCAGCTGGTTGGCACATTCCTGGTGGACCCGACCCGGTATGCCGTCCGGTCCGGCAGCCTTCCACGTGTTCACTCTGCGCAGTGATTCTCTGACCTCTGCGATCAATAGAGTGAGCACCTGGTTTTCTCGGTGGCTGGGGATTTTTGTGGCTGGGTCAGTATTGTCCTTGTCGAAGCGGACATAGAAAGGATTTAGCTTGTCTGGCAGGGAGGCATCAGGAACAGTGGGACCGCTATTGGAGCTTTTGTAGTCAGTGATAGACTGAATGCCTTGCCACATTCACCGGGGATCGGAGTTATTGTGAAGGTGGTCCTCTATTCATAGGGAATATTTATGTTTGGCTGTTCTGATACCCTTTTTGAGGTTGGATCTGGCTGTGCTGTAGGCCTCACAGTTACCTGACTTGAACGCTGCATCCTGGACTTTCAGCAGCTGCCGGACCTCACTGGTCATCCAGGGTTTCTGGTTTGGAAAGGCGCAGATTGATTTTATTGTTGTTTTCCTAATTAGCAGCTGATGAGTGCGCGACGCACGAAACAGACCTGTACTGCAATGCATTAAAACTTTTTCCTGTATCTGTGTTGACACACACACATATACATATACATATATATATATATATATATATACACATATATATATATACACATACACACACACACACGCACACACACATATATACACACACACACACACGTATATATATATATATATATATATATATATATATATATATATATATATATATATATATATATATATATATATATATATATAGGCACGGTGGTCGCCTCACAGCAAGAAGGTCCTGGGTTTGAACCTTGGGGACATCCCAGGTTGTCCTGTCTGTGGTGGGTTTCCTCTGAGTGCTCCGGTTTCTTCCCCACAATCAAAAAGACATGCATGTTAGGGTTAATACTCCTGTCTATGCCCCTGACCAAGGCAATGGAAAGAAGAAATGGAGTTGGTCCCCGGGCACTGCACGGCAGCTGCCCACTGCTCCTCGTTACACAGCTAGGATGGGTTAAATGCAGAGAAAGAATTGCCCTACGGGGATTAATAAAGTAGTAAAAAAAATATATTTGTTTTTGCTAATATATATATATATATACACCAGCAAACAACTATTTGCTATGTAAAGACATAGTGGAGTAATGGTATCCTGAACAGAGAATGAAATCACATTCCCTCTGTGTGTGTTGTAATCCGAGTTTCTCTGTTTTTTGTTTTAGAAGCTGGTCCGGCCAGCATTAGCAGGATAGCTGGCAAGCTAATAATTACATTACATGGATTTAAGTCACTCAGCAGACTGAAGAAATAGCTCCTTCATCTCATGTCATCTCATCATCAGCCACTTCTCCAGGGTCGGGTCGTTCCTTACCAAGGCGAATATGTTACTAATGTTAATAAAATAAGTCTATACTGTAAAAATCAATATTCCAACTAAAGAAATAGCCAAGAATGCGGGGGGGGGGTGCAAGTTTGTATTGTGGTGCTGAATTTTGTATATAGCGCCTTTAAGCAATTGAAATTAGTGTGGAAATAGAGTTGCCTGCACAATGTAATCTGTGATATATGTTAGTGCCTCTGTATTTCTCTCGGACGTTAAACGCTTTCGACGTAAACTGCAAATAACACCCTGATGCTCATTAGTCACAACAAGGCATTCAAACAAAATGTTAGTGTGACCTTTAAACTGCATTGGTGATCAACCAAAAATGGAAGATCAACCAAGTGCATCAGAGAGATGAGCCAAAAGGGGCTGGATTTGAGCACCGATGACCTTCAAGTATCATTTGCCAGCATCATGCATTCATGTTAAATGAAAGCTTTCTTAGATCGAAAGTCTTGAAGATGAGTAGACGAGCTCAGAAAATTACATTACTTTTAATTTCAGTTCTTGCGTCTATTAGGCGCTTGGCTAACCAATACATACTGTTCTTTGTCAAGTCAAGTCAAATTTACTTGTATAGCCCTAAATCACAATTTGGTCCCAGAGGACTTAACAATCCATCCATCCATCCATTATCCAAGCCGCTTATCCGAAGTTGGGTCTCGGGATGCTGGAGCCTATCCCAGCAGTCATTGGGCGGCAGGCGGGGAGACACCCTGGACAGGCCGCCAGTCCATCACAGGGTTGGCAGGTTTTAGGACTGGGAAACAGGAGGTACCTTCCAATCCACTATGATACTTATTGTGATTTTTCAAGTATCACAATATAACAAATATAGTGATTCAATGTTACGATTTCATCTGTACTTCATCCCCTTTTATCTACAGTAAAATGTGAAAACTGAAATAATACGATGTGCAACAAAATGCTTTTATTTTAAGCCCAATGTGCTGTGAAAGCTTAAAATGTGAGTGCTTCCCTTAGCAAACATTCAGAAGAAACACATCCTGTGCAATGTGTGACTCTCCCCTGTCCTTAGAGCCTTGGTTTGGATGAGGAAAAACTTTAAAAAAACCTTTTCAGGAACAAAATTAAAATAGGAGAAATGTCAGGGAGAGCATCAGAAGAGGGATCCCTATTCCAGGATGAACAGACATGCAATAGTTGCCATTGCACCATTACAGGGACAAGCCAAACAAACAGCCTTTAAAGATGATTAATGGTGTTTTTCAAATTTATGCTGTATCAAAATGTATCAAAATGCATTAGGGAGTTCTTCTTATCAATTTCTACCATTTAATTAACATGGCTACCAAAAAGCACAACCAATCAATAACTACAGCATATACAAAGTTATGGAGAAGTCACAGACTATTTAAAAGTGGTTGTCTTTAATTTCTTTAGTTTTGGTGGATTTGACATTATCTGGTGGTCACAATAGTTTTGTTTCCATACCTCAAATTCCAGCCTTCCATTCATAATGAACATAACCCGAACGCCTAGAAAACACTCACGTGTGTAGTGATGTGTCATATGTTAGTTTACATTATTACGACAGTGACCACCCCCCCGGAGGAGTTACCATAAAGTGATTTACAGCAGTGCCTAGCAGAGCACGACTAAAGCATGTTAAACGGCTCCTCTGCATTGAGTCATTTATGGTTAGCCATTGACTGCCTCTCAAATTACCCAGAAATAGCTCTACTGTCAACGACTTCAGTACAAAGTGTCATAGTTCATCTGAAGTCAATTTTTGCTAGACGCGGCATTCCTCAAGAGGTGGTTACAGACAACGGCCCACAGTTTTCTTGTCATGAATTTGAGCAGTTTGCAAAACATTATGGGTTTAGCCACACAACTTCCAGCCCGCTGTACCCACAAGCAAATGGGAAGGCTGAAAAGGGGGTCCAGATCATAAAAAGACTCCTGAAGAAGAGCGCACAGTGATACAGATCCATACCTGGCCCTCTTAGCTTACAGATCCTCACCTCTCGAAAAGGGCTATTCTCTGGCTGAGATCCTTATGGGACGGAAGCTGCACACTAGACTTACAAAGCTGGACACTAACAACTGTGAAGCAGAGGTCCGGGCTCACATAAGGAGCCTAAAACACAAAAAAACTCAGCTATGACAAGGGATCCAAGCCTCTACCAGAACTGGCGAGGCATGATGTAGTGCGCATAGAGAAGCCTGCTGCATGGAGCACAAAGGCGATGGTCCTGGAACAAGTGGCACCACGGTCATATGCTGCGAGAACCGAAACTGGCCACACTTACCGGAGAAACAGGAGAAGCCTCTTGAAGACAGGAGAGACCTTTCAGCCGGACTGGAGTGATGACGTTCAGAATTTTTTAATGATGCCCAAGTTAGAGGCTCTGTTTCCAGGTCATCAGGAATTGTCACTTGCCTTCTCTCCTGCTGCATTGTGGGGGCCTGAATTGGAGCTTCCAGCCTTTCCGGTGGTCTAAGCCGACTGTCAGGCCTCCTGAGCAGCTTGACTTGTATTTGTGTTTTACTGGCCATGCCTTTTGTTATAAGGACTTTGGGGAGCTCAGGACGTTGGGGGTGGGGGGCGCTATGGATTTTTGTTACAAAAATACAAAAAAGAAAAAAGGAAGTGGGATGTATTTTTTATGATTCCAAAAAAAAAAGCTATGTTGTCATCAATGTCTACATATGAAAACGTTTTGAAGGAAGGCGGATGCACTGATGTGTCATAGGTTAGTTTACATTATTATGACAGTGGCCCCCAGAGGCGTTACCATAAACTGATTTACGGCAGTGCCTACCAGAGCACGAATAAAGCGTGTTAAACGGTTCCTCTGCGTTGAGTTATTCATGGTTATTTTAGCCAACCAATACAACGTGCAGGTCACAATTTTAAACTTTCGCAGATTTTGGTGTAACACCAGCAAGACAGCGGCAGCGCTGGTAATTTACAGAAAGAAGACTGATCGAGTCGACACGCAAGTTTCCGCTCCGTCTTCGTCTTTTCATTTTGCAACACACTCGACTCATTTCCTGCATGGGGGGCCCTTACACTTGGAATACTTGGCGGGAAAGGCGGACCCCACTGGCGCCAATGAAAGAAAGCACTTACAGAGCGCCAATACATTGAATGGAAGTTGCTAAGAAGATAAAAAGCAGTGGGAAAATGCTATCAATTATAGCATTTTTAATTCAAACAAATTGTGGATTACATCTGTAAGTATATGGGGGCAATGGCTAGCTGCTGCGGTTTCTCCGTTTTGCTTCCAGTCCTATTCTGCCTGCAGCTTTGTCCAGTCTTTGGTACTGATTCTTGATTCTTTCGAGGGGCCCTGACTCGCTCATCATGTTTCCATGGCAATGTTAAACACCTCTCCTCATTTTAATCTACTAGACCCAGTCAAAAGAGAATCAATTATGCCCCAATCAAATATGGTTCAAGTGATCTGATTAATTTTCCACTTTTTTTTTTTGCAGTGATTGAATTAGGTGTGATTAGTTATCATGAAATATACTGATGCTTTCAATAAAACAATGCACTTGACTACATCTTCTAAGACAATAGCAGGCATTGGATCATTTACTTGGTTTGTATTAGGGGAATTGTCAATGCATATTAAATAAATGAATGAATGAATAAAGAGACTTTTAAAAGATTTTATGGAAGATGGTGGATTGTTAATTGCACAGAGAGAAAATAACAGTATGCAGTAATACTCCCTGTGACTGCTGTAGTCCATCCATCCATTTTCCAAGCTGCTTATCCCAATCGGGGTCGCGGGACGCTGGAGCCTATCCCAGCATTCACTGGGCGGAAGGTAGGGGAAACACCCTGGACAGGTCGCCAGTCCATTTCAGGGCAGACACAGTCACACCTAGGGACATTTTTTCTTTTTTAGTATGCCCGATTCACCTGACCTACATGTCCCACAGTACTCCCACAGTCCAAAGACTGCTGTAGTAGAATATAAAAACATGGATCTTCAGGGAAAACCACTGAGTTCCTCTCCATCTTTAAGAAGACGCTGAAGACCCAGCTCTGTCTTGAACACCTTCACACCTGATGGTATTTTTTTTGTTTTTTTTTGCTATGCACCTTATGCATTGCCTTTGTGCACTTCCTGTTGACGCTTATGTCCTATCGGACCTGAGCCTAGTTTTTTGGCACTTCCTTACGTTGTTGTCTCTCCTGACTAGATCCTTGCTTGTGTTGTATTAACTCTCAGATGTATGTCGCTTTGGACAAAACTGTTTGCTAAATGAAACTGTAACATAGTAAAGTGTAAGATTCGGCAGCAACATCCAGAAGCAACATTTCAAGTATGGGATCACTAACAAACTCAACAACATGAAAGCAAAGTTGAAATCGTTCTATTAGAGGTGTTTAGCTGATACTTACTGGGTTGGGGTTATCAACATGCTAGAACTTCATCCACAACTAAACATTTCCCTTTCCAGCTAATGTCAAACGTTCCCTTTTCAAAAGATCCTTTTTCTTAAAATTTCTCCCTAAATTAATCTCATCCGCAAAAATCAAAAGTATAGGAACAACACATAAAACACAAGGTCTGAGAGATTCAGGTTTCCTTTTTTTAAGTTTAGCATGTTAGCCTTGTAATTTTGCACATCGTTAATATAACCCAGTGGCTTGCTCACATAGTGCCTGCTAAAGAGTCATAATTGCATGGTCATTATCAAGGTAAGCCCTTTAGATGCCTAAATGCTCCACAACTGAATGTAGTCCAATTGAAAACACATATTGCATTAGGTTGCAGCCATGGGAAAGCCAATGCTCACTCGCCTATGTGTGGACATGGCTGACAGAACTAATAAACTTGACATCATCTCTCCTGCAGCTCCTTTGCCTCTTTACACAGGATGAAAACGCCCCAAAATGTTTGTACACTACTGTATAAAGAGAGATTTATTTTTTCTCCAGAGCCAGAGTATCTCATCACGAGAATTCATATTGACAGCAAAGCTGCTGATCTTCCTCACCTTTACAAATATTTACAGAGTGACAGATTGTGTCTACATTTTGATTTGGTAGAGGATAAAGGATCAATGAATCATTTGTTAGGGATAGTGAATTATTTGTTATTATTTGTGAGTTACTGTTGCATATGCAAACACTTACCAATGCACTACAAATGGCAAGCAATTTATAACTGAGATAGTGATGTTGGATTATAACATTGCAAATGGTCACATTGGTACATTTTTTTAAAATGCATTTAGCCTTAACTCCAATGGTTTAGCTCAAATTATAACATACACTCTTGGTTAAAATAACTTGTAAAGGGGCGTCCGGGTGGCATAGTGGTCTATTTCATTGCCTACCAACACGGGGATCGCCGGTTAGAATCCCCGTGTTACCTCTGGCTTAGTTGGGCGTCCCTACAGACACAATTGGCCGTGTTGGCGGGTGGGACGAGGGCTGTGGGTATGTGTCCTGGTCACTGCACTAGCACCTTCTCTGGTCAGTCGGGGCACCTGTTTGGGGGGAAGAGGGAACTGGGGGAATAGTATGATCCTCCCATGCACTACATCCCACTGGCGAAACTCCTCACTGTCAGGTGAAAAGAAGCAGCTGGCGACTCCACATGTATCGTAGGAGGCATGTGGTAGTCTGCAGCCCTTCCCGGATCGGCAGAGGGGGTGGAGCAGTGACCGTGACGGCACGGAAAATATGGTAATTGGCCAAGTACAGTTGGGGAGAAAAAGGGGGAAACCCCCCCCCCCAAAAAAAAAAAACTTGTGAAAAAATGTATTTTTCGATAAGTTGGATCAATCGCAGGGTGTGAGGGAGCTCACTTTTTGAGGGGTGCACCTCAGAAAGGACTTGGATGAGTCATTGGTAATAAAAATCCACAATGCAAGCATAAATATACTTGCTGTATATCAGCAGATCTAACATCACCTATGATACAACACAGCCAAACAGAACAGAGCATGGTCAAACACAGAGGCTTTGCAGAAATAAGTAAATCCTTCTCTTATGATTAGTTTGTTATTACACCATCGCACGTGGCCATGGGCAGCATGTCTCAGGAGGTAGAGCGGGTCGTCTAGTAATCGGAAGCTCGCTGTTTCAATCCCTGGCTCCTGCGGACAGCATGTTGAAGTACCCTTGAGCAAGACACTGAACCCCTAACTGCTCCTGATGAGCAGGTTGGCACCTTGTATGGCAGCCTCCTCTGTCAGTGTAGGAATGTGTGTGTGAATGGGTGAATGTGAGGCATACACTGTAAAGCACTTTGAGTGGTCGGTAGACTAGAAAACTGCTACAGTGCTGCTTGAAAGTTTGTGAACCCTCCAGACATGGTCACTGTTTTTGTAAAAAACATTAAAATAAGCTTATTACACATACATCCAAATCCCAATTTGTAAAGCACACCTTCCAAATAATGGACACACACACAAAAAGAGATATATTTTCATTATTTAATTCAACAAAGGTAGTTTATTTCACAAAAACTGAAAATTTAACATGTGCAAAAGTATGTGAACCCTTGTATTAGTAGCTTGTGGCTCCTCCTTTCGCAGCCATTACTTCAACCAAACGTCTTCTGTAACCACTAACCAGTCTCTCGCATCTGCTTATGGGGCTTTTTGCCCACTCGTCCTTGCAGAACTCAGCCAGTTGAGAGAGGTTGGAGGGACATCTGGTATGTACCAACTTCTTCAGGTCTCACCACAACATTTCAATTGGATTAAGGTCCGGACTTTGACTGGGCCTATCCAGAGTACGAATCCTCTTTCTCTGAAGCCATTCCTTTGTAGTTTTGCTGGAATGCTTTAGGTCATTGTCTTGTTGCATAATCCATTTTCGTCCCAGCTTCAACTCCCTGACTGATTCTGGTCAAGAATTTGTTGATATGCCAGCGAATGCATGGTTCCTTGGATAATATGGAGTCGTCCAGGTCCAGAAGCAGAAAAGCAGCCCCAGACCTTCACATTTCCACCACTGTTGGGAGGAGGTTCTTTTCTTCATATGCAGTGTTGGCTTTTCTCCAAACATGTTGGTTTTGATTGTGACCAAATAATTCTATTTTGGACTCGTCTGTTCAGAGAATGGACTTCCAGAAGGTCTCTGATTTGTCCAAGTGCTCTCTGGCAAAGTTGAAACGGGCAGCTTTGTTCTTTTTTGAGAGCAGAGGCTTCCTTCTAGCAACCCTCCCATGAATGTCATGGCTATTCAATTTTCGTCTGATTATAGACGCATGCACATTTGTCCCAGATGCTAGCAGAGAGGTCTGCAACTCTCTATAGAGTTGATGAGTGGGTTGGCTTTTACCTGATTTACTATTTTTCTGGTGCTTCTGGGTGATAGTTTTGATGGGCGTCCACTTCTAGGCAGAGTTGCTGTCATGTTGAAGGCCCTCCATTTGTAAATTATTTGTCTTACAGTGGATGGATGGAGCTGGAATCTTTTGGAGATGGTCTTATATCCCTCCCCAGACTGATGGGCTATCACTACCCTGTTCTTCATGTCCTCGGATATCTCCTTTGCTCTCGGCATTGTTGATTTGTATGGGACCACAGTGGTTTGGTTGGTTTCCTCTCTCTTTTAATTAGTGCAGGCCAAACCCTTTCCCAAGGATTTCTCATTTCATTGGTCTGCTTAAATGATTAATTAAGCACCCAAATGTGTTTCACTCGAGTCTGTTACCTGCTTGACTTAACCAATGCAGCTGGGGGTTCACTTACTTTTGCACATACACTAATTCCATGTTTCATGTAGTTTTTGGGCTACTTAAACAAGTCCCACTAAACAAGTACATGCAACTGATAAACATATATCTGACATTTCATACATAAAAACTGGTGAAGATAGAATAAGAAAATCATGGTAAAACAACAGAAAAATCGAAACTGCTCAAGGGGTTCACATACTTTCAAGCAGCACTGTATATAAATCCAGTGCATTTACCATTTACATGTGGATGGTGATGGCTCTTCATAGTGAATAAGAGATGAATCATCTCCATTAAATTCACAAATTTTAAATTCAAATGTGCATGTGTAACATAATTTGTTGCTATAGAAAGCAACACAGAAATGCACATTGCAAAATTGTGGCAAAAACAATTTGGTCATTACCATTTTAGAGACTCCCCAAAATTTCCCAAATCGTGCTTTCAGGGGAGCTCCCATCCATTAGGAGCCAGGCTTCCCGTGGCTCCCTTGTAGTTCGCACCCCGTCTAAAAGCTAAATGTCTTGCAGATAAGACTTGTTCAAAACAGTATAGTGATTCTTTTTTCCTTTCCCCAGGTCTGCCTTGTCTTTATATGAGGCAACTGTGGCAGACACTAGGGGCTATGCCTCTCACCCAGCCACACAACAACGACAACGAGCAGCAGAAAGTGACGAGAAACTCATTGATCCACCTAAAACCGCAGGGTTTCTCATCAGTCGATTAGTAAATTATCTAAGACCAAGTCTACTGATAGACATCTGGCACTACTTCGACCACCTAATTGTGGAAGAATCTCTAATTAAGCATCATGTCACATGGGTACAGATTTCACCCAAGCAGTAAATTCAAGTCCTGGGCATGCTGTTGGCACTATTCTGAAAAGATGGAAGGTGGCAGGAACAAGAACGGGGAGTGTTTTAATTTGGGTTTTTTCTTCTTCATGCTTAGCCTGCTTTCCCAATTTCCTTTCAGAGGGCGTAAACCAAAATTGGCTTTATTTACGTGGCAAAGGAAGCGTGCAGCGATTCCCAGTGTTTATCTCGAGTCATGCTCGGTAGATGACTGTCAATATATGTTCAGGTTCTGTTTACCTACAGGATTGGTTTATCTTCTTATCGCCACCTAAATCCAAATAATCTCTATGGCTATCAGAGGTGGTGCTGACCAGGCTGACGGCACTGGTGATTTTAACCATCTTGCTCCTGTAATTAGTAATTACCGATTCTCCTGTCGGAGGAGATGTCGAGGGGGTTGGAGAAGTGGTTTGAGATGGATTAGAGCTGACGTCAACAGCACATGTAAATGTGTTCCTCCAAGCTTTATGTAAAAACTCTGCATTGGGAGCTTAGCTGGGTAATTTTGTCCACATGCTCCAGCCCATTCTTGTCAGTGCTGGAAGGATTGCGTGGTCTCACGGATGGGGTGGACGACCAGCTCTCTCAGCTTTGATGCTGATAAACCTTTTAAAACCATGACAAATATTCCCCCCCAATTTCGCCAGAGGAAAAGCAATGAAATGGAATAGGTACCAATTGTACGAATATGAAATACGCAGCTCCCCATCTTGCTCAAGCTCCCTACAAAACAAGCTAAAGGAGAAGCAGTTCATTTTTTCTTCCAAAGGGGCTGGATGTTTCTGCCTGCTCAATGCTTTGAGTATATACTACTAATATCCCTATTTGATCGTCCTACTGAGCTTTTCTTTTCTTCTTTTTTTTTGAAACACCCAAACCACTCTGATGGCGCTGCATCAAGATGGCAGTGCTTAAAAGCCAACATGGCCACAGCGCGGAGATAGACATGCATGCAGAAGCAATGAACAGCAAATATTTGCTGCACAACCCTCCATGTCAGTGGCGGACATAGCCGTGTGGCACAAGTTAGGCAGCAAGGGTGAGACCATCCAGTCAGTTTCCATAGTGATGCGGTTGAATGGAGGAGATTAGCAGGGGCAGTGTAGTAAAGAGGCGACTGCAGGCTTCTGTCAAAGCTCTCGTTTAAAGAGCTTTGTGTCTTGGCTCACTCCTATTTGGCATTTGATGATGATGATGACGATGATGATGGTGATGATGATGATTATGGGCCCTTTCCTCTCCCTTCACTCGCTATCTGCCATGCTCCCCTAGAAACAGAAGTGCTTTTCTGGCACTGAAACTGCTGTCTTGGTTATTTTGACAGTTTCCCCGGCTCTGAGATAAGCCAGTTGCATGGCCATGAAACATTCCCAGTATGGAAAACACATTGTGAGCGTGAACAGTTGTGCTTGAAGGGCTCATACAATATGTACTGCTATGCTGTTAGCAGTAATCATGGTCAACATGAACCATGCCTGAGGCTAGAAATGAAAATTCAAAACACGGTGTGTGAAATAAGACAGCACCTTGAACAAAGCACCAAATTCAAAATTTAAGGTTTTGTCTCAGAGTATTTGAGATTTTTGCAATTATTAGCCATAAAACAGAAGGCAATGCTTTTTAATTGTTTGCACAGTGTGTGCAGTGCATGGCTTTTCTGCAACAACTTTCAAACCCTACCTATTACCAGGGACAGTCTAACGCCCAATACAGACCACAGGAATTCAAGGTCGGTAACATTGGAAAGGCTGCTTTGTGAAACACCTGGGAAAATCTACAAAAGCAAAACATTAAATCATGCAATTTGTACACAGTTAGAGGTTATGTGGCGGGCGTAAACAGTCATTGTCAACCATGAATATTATTTGATTTTATTTGTATGTATTATCTCCTTCAAACTTACCTATCTCAGCTCAGACAACTCATTTAGAAAACATTATTTTTCTTGCGCAGCATGTGTAATCTTTCTAATTCTAATTTTTGCAATCAATATCTGCACTGACTTGATTTTTATCCCCCAAGCCATGTTTAGGGGTTGGACCAAATGTTCCTGGAAATCTCATTATGTGCACAGTCCAAAGCAAAAAATCAATAGTACTGAACTGCACACATCTTAATGGCAGGTTGAACTTTACTTTATAAACTCAGCTCAGTCGGTTGAGTTCTTGGGTCAAGTATTAGCTTAATGTGGTACAGATACGAAGAAAGATTTTAGCTCCTTTTTGTCAAATCAACAGAGACCCACAGCTTGTTGATGAGATTATATACCTCTGTGAACATAGGGGGCAGATTTACAAAAAACACTAAATTCAAAACAAATTAAAGAGGCTGATGAGTTTTGGAACATGCTTGTCTGAGAAGTTGGCGAGAATTTGCAGAAATAAAAAAGCTTTGTGTTATTGCAAAGAAATGCCAGTTGCATAAAACAAGTCCTTCTTCTTCTTCTTCTTTTTCTTCTTCTCTTTTTCCCCCTTCAGCTGATCCCGTTAGGGGTCGCCACAGCAGATCATCCATTTCCATTGCTTCCTGTCCTCTGCATCTTCCTGTGTCATGCCAGCCACCTGCATGTCCTCTCTCACCACATCCATAAACCTCCTCTTTGGCCGTCCTCTTTTCCTCTTCCCTGGCAGCTCCATCTTCAGCATCCTTTTCCCAATATACCCAGCATCTCTCCTCCACACATGTCCAAACCATCTCAATCTTGCCTCTCTTGCTTTGTCTCCAAACCATCCAACCTAGGCTGTCCCTCTAATGCACTCGTTCCTAATCCTGTCCTTCTTCATCATAATAACAATGATAATAATAATCATAATAATAAATACATCATCATGTGAGATAAACTCTGCGATCTCTTCAAACTTTCTCAGCAAATTTTTCCTTTGCTAGTAGTTATTTGCTTCTTATTAAAGATAATTAAATCTCAATAACGGCAATATTTGAGTACTGATACCCTGTAGGTATTAAACTATGGATATTAAATTTCATAGCTCGGATAATTTGGAAATTATCCATCTAATACAACATCTAATTAATGTGAGCATGAGGGTTTCTCATTAATTGTTACTTTGGTTTTAACTAGAAACACTAGTACATGGGTTGCAGGTTGACTAACAGCATTGTACAGGTTGCCATTGAGGCTTCCAGTGGAGTCTGCGTCTGGATTTTGGCTTAATAACTACATAAGACATTGTACCAATTATTGTGATCTTATTTTCATGAGCATCTTATGTAACATTCGTATGCTTATCTATAATTGGCAACGTAGCATCAAATCACACACCACCCGTCTCAGTAACAGTTTCTTTCCACAGGCAATCAGGGTGCCTAACAGCTGATGCACCCATATGCACCTTACATTATTGTGTTATTGTGTACTTTTCTATATTGTGTATATAATGTATGAATTCTGTGTACATAATCTATGTAGGTCTGGCAACAGACCTACAAAGACTGGCATTGTCGCCAGGCATGGGTGCAGGTCCGTGAATACTGGGATGGCATCCAGCGCCTTACCTGTGCCCCTGTCCATAGGGGTAGTGGTTGTGTCAGGGAGGGCATCTGACATAAAATTTTGCCAAATCAGTATGTGGATTGACAAGACCATACTGGATCGGTCAAGGCCCGGGTTAACAATGAGCGCCATTGGTGCTGTGCCCTCACAGAGTACTGATGGAAACTATCAAATCTGCTGTGGTGACCCCTGAGAAACAGGGAATAAGCAAGAAGAAGAAGAAGAAGAAGATGATGATGATGGTGATGATGATGATGATGATTGTAGGTCTGTAGTGGGGCACAAGAACTTGACTGTATTCCAATTCACATGAGAATAAATTTGAACTTGAACTTGAATTTATGTGTCTTGTCTTTAGGATCGCCATATAATTGCACTATAATATCCAATAAAGGTTTTGTCTTATTCCCCACACCATGACTTCAAAGTCTTTGTACATAACACAGGTAGCCTCCTCTGTATAGTAGTAAACATCTTTTTATGCCAAGTTTGTTCATTATAGAAAATGTATTCTGCATGGAAAGACATGTACCTAGAGGTATACAATTGTGTGTGTATGTGTGTGTGCGTGTGTGTGCAACCGCAACAAAATGTCTGTGTCAAGGCGCTTATTGCCAACAGGGATACAGTTACAGTAATAGCACCGGTTATTGCGTGAGATTGTTTAGCACAGCAGGCCTCGCTTTTGAGAAGCTATCACAGCAGATTACCCGCCTGGGTAAGATGTATGGAACCAATAAATGCAATTGACTGTATCTCACCTGCTCTTTCAAATGTATTGATGCCATCGCTGTTCACAAACAGTCTCATAAGCCGCACGCGTTGCACTCCAAAGCATCCATGGTCATTGGATATTTCATTTTCAAACCCCCCCTTTTTTTTTTATCTCTGACACACATTTCTAGGGTGGCGTTTATTTCACGGTAGCCCACAGATGTGCTTTTCAACACTCCGAATGTTAATCTCCGCCATTAATTGAGTTTTTGTAGAAGTTAATTAAGCGTTTTCAATGATAGCAGCACAGCAATCCCACTAGAGAGAGCTCTATAAGAAGAGGGAGACGAAGAGCGATTATGCTGTTGCCTAGCAACACATGTACAAAATTTGAAGCGATTTAGTGCCCCCATACTGGTTGTCATGGAGGTCATATGTTTACTAAATCCACATAAACATGCACTGGATGTCAGACAGGGCTGCGAATAGATCAATGCAGGAGCTTGTCCGAGTCTTGGTTTGTGTACATTGGCACCGAGATGCCGAAAAATCTCAAATGCTTCGCTGCGTCTCTTCAATCAAAACTGCCCCGCTCCGTGCATTTGAGCGGCTGACATTTCTTTTCTTTCCACGTCAAGAAATAAATCAAATTCACCGTATAGAAAAAAACCCAGTGGCCTTTTTGTGGCTGGCGGATTCAATTCAGTTGCGTTGTGATCTCACTTATGGAAGAACCGCAAAGGGGTGGGGGTGGGGGTGAGATGAGCGAGAGCCCAGGCACCAAAAATTTGGTTGACGCTTTGCTCAATATTCCTGAAATATCATCGCCGAGCTAAGTCATTGATTCCTGCACCACAGATCACCACAAATGTAAACAATACCAAGCAGAAGCTGTCAACTTTGAGAAAAGCTGTCCCTCCAGCTCTTTGTCATGTTTATACATTGTGTGTTTCTCTATATGTGCATATTTGTGTGTGTCAAAAAGAAAGAATAAGAGCGAGCAAGCAAGAGAGAGAGAGAGCGAGAGAGAGCGAGAGAGAGAGCTGCTGAGGCATTCACTTCACAGCAATTTAGGTCATGTTAAACAAATGCTTTACTGGAAGAAGCAGCGACAAATAAAAGCATCTCTTCTTGAGGTGGTTTCAGAGTCTCAGGAAGCTTTACATTGTGTGGACAAAGGCTGGCATGTGTTAAGTATGGTTAGAAAAAAAATAAATTAAGAAACAAAAATGACTCTTGAATTTAAGAGCTGTGGCATTTCTGGACTGGTGTGGAGTGGCTTTCATAGGATGAAACCTCGAAACCAGTTCAGTCGATTAACACTGGATGTAAAGGACAACTTCTAAACCCAGTTTGCCGAATGGTCACGGCATAATGCATTTCTCACTTGGTGAAATATTTTGTCCTAACAGTGATCTCTCTGCCAGGTTTACATGGTCAATCAGTTGTTTCGTGAGTATGGTAGAGATAGGTAGCCTATTTGACAAGACCTTTTCAATGCACAAGTCAACGAAGTGCACCCCGGCAATGCTGAGAGAAACAAAAAGCAAACAAAAACAAAAAGTGTGGTTTCAAACCCATGGCTTTGCTTGTCGAGATATGTAAGGGGAGACAGCTATGTGTAAATACAGCAGTGAAAACTGCTGCTGAAATATCGGTCATATGAGACTCAAGTCTAGTTGGGTTTTTTTTTGGTATTTGATGTACATATGTGGGAGTCTTTGTTTTTGTCACCGTTTTTGCCCAAGACCCTCTCAGTTGTCAAACATGATCCAAACTGAGGTTTCATCTGACTCTCTCCTGTTATCATATCCAAAAATACTCAACATAATTATGTTAATGATCATAATTCATTTTGCCCTCTAGATAAGCGGACCAGAATCCTACCAGATAGAGCCTCTTCCAAGCCACCACCAGTACTGAGAGACACAGTTGTGCTAGGGGTTTCATCTTTCAGACATACACCTTGCTTTCTTAACTATATACCAATGTACAAACGCTGACTCTATATCCAGTGTGGCCATCAAATTGAATTGACAAGCCTGATTAGGGAGGGAAAAAAAAGGATTGTGTACAGATTTTTTTGCAGAGGGAGAAAACAACTCTGCAACAATATGAATAAAATATGTGGATTGCTTATGATTAGCATTCTAATGACTAATCATCATGCTAATCATTTCATTTGTGACCTCAAATTGCAGACTGGTGGTGAGAAAATTGGGGCCATGAAAATTCATCTCAAAGCTGAGAAATGCCCTGATTGTGCAGAGATTATGTGGCAGTAAAAACAATAATTTCAAGGTTGTTAACATGAAGACATAGAGGGATAAATAGCAGGCAAATTTGTGCTTGACTTGTCATCTTCGTGAGGATAATTCATTACTGTTTGAGATGCAAATGTTGGCATGGTTTCTTATTTATGCATGCAATTATTAGGTAACTTTATCCCCTCATGTGCACAGTTAATTTGTGTTCGTTTCTACAAAAAACATTAATTATTATCAAATTGCATTTGTTAAATTTTTATTATCCTTCTCAGTGGATAAATTTGAGTTTAACGAAGGGGTCTATCATAGACCTGAAAATTAGGTGGTCTCCTGGATCTTTGCTAGAAATATGACTCTGACTGGTTGGATATACCTAATATATACTGCATCTTTAATATTGAAGCTTTAGTATTAAAAAAAATCTTTAAGATGAATTTTGATGAAATAATTTTGCTATAAGACTGGTTTGGCATGTTGCAACAAGACGAACTACAAATGCAATTGTTGTGTCCATTAACATAAGAAGATATGTAACCAAACCTTTGTGCAGGATTAGCCAGAAAACACTGGTATCTTCTTCCCCTTTGCCTTGCAGGATATGCTTTTTAATACCTCTTGCACTACATAAATGTGATTTAACAGTCGATGACCCTCAGTAGGGAGGCAGCACATGTCTTCATCTTTGTCACATAAATGAATCCCAGTCTAATGAAGCATAGACGTGCGAATAGGATTCATGGGGTAGCAAATTCCAGAGTCTATCTGAAATCAAGAGGCCAAGGGCTGCTCCTGAAAAGGTCATTGAGCAGAGAGAAACTGGAGAAAAAAAAAGAGCTGTGGGGTTAGGAGGTCATCTGGCTGAGCAGACATGTCACCAGCTCATTGGACATGTCTGTGTGCTCCATCAGCAGGTGCATAAATATGTGTCATGTTTCAACACTCCACGTCTGCAGGGACAGCAACCCAGATGGGATTTTAAATGCTACATTTAATGTGGTACCATTTAGTAGGTTAGTTCACCCCTCATTGGTTTACCATCTGGTGCCTTCGCAGCCGTACTCCCAGCCTCTGATATGGGAACATTCACACTCTCCACTACTACTAATACTATTACTACTACTACTGCTGCTATTACTACTACCACTACTACTACTATCACCACTACTACTACTACTACTATCACCACTACTACCACAACTACTACTACTACTGTCTTTAGGCATGCTCATAATCCAGGTAAGAAAATCAAAGAAGGTTGAATCAGTTCATCTGGATACAATGTTTATTGACAGATATGTTTCATCACTCGTCTAAGTGACCTCTTCAGTCTACTCAGGTACTACTACTACCAGTGACGTGTCTTGACTTTTTGACTGGGGTGGCCCAAGTGGGGCACTGACTTGTGCAGGGGTGGCATGAAGTATGAGCGTGTGCGTGCACATATGCATGCGCATGCACACACACACACACGAAAACACACACACACACACACACACACACACACACACACACACACACACACACACACACACACACACACACACACACACACACACACACACGTTGGAATAGCACTAATTTCCCATTTTTTCTCCACTACCCACTCCATCATTAAGTTTCCATATTTTGTTCTTTAAAGAAATTATACCTCCAAAAGTAGGCTACATACAAAAGAAAACAATGCACATTCAAAAATACAGTCACAGTAAAAAGTGCCAACAAAATTAAAATAAATAAGCCTGTGTGGACAAAATATTTACTTGACAAATTTGTGCAAAACTTCAAACGTGGTAAATTGTAGTTGGTTAGAAGAACAGATATTGTAGTAATCTTACCAATAGAGAGACCTGATCTCACACTAGCTTCCTTGACTAAAAAAAAAAAAAAGAAAAATTAGACTCACACCCCTCCTCACGCCTCTCCTAACAAACCAGCAAATCTTGTTTCAACACTGTAACATGGCCTGTTAAGTAACACTAGAGGCATTTCAGCTGTTTAAAACCTTAATATTAAGGTTTGAGCCCAGTGATCTAAACAACCTCAGACTGTACAGTAATGAGGGGGGGAAAACAATTTTGCCAGTTTATAAACACAATACTGAAGTAGGGAACCATGAATCTTAAACATTGTCCCTCTGACCACCCTTCCCTTGTCAGAAAAAAAGCAAACTACCTGTCTAGCTTAATGTGTCCTCTCCAAAAGTTCTGCAAAAGTTACCTATGACAATTCCAGCTCTGAAAGAAAAATTAAGATGCTAGTCCAGCCTCGTCAGTGCAACAAGCAAACAGCATGACGAGAGTGAGAGTTATCACCAAAACAAAAAACAGCTAATTTCAAGACAAAATGCAAATCCTCCTTACAAATAATCGTATCATCACACAAGCTGTGTGTGCACTTGAACGGAATATGGTGACAACGGGCTGGGGTGCAAAACGCATGGCAGCCACCCCCTCCTACCAACTACATTTCACGTAAGCCTACATATCATGACAGCACACACAGCCTAGCAACCATTAGCTACAGACACTTCAGAACCATGGACAGTGAACATCGACCATGGCATTTTGGGAATCAGAATCAGAATACTTCATTCATCCCCGAGGGGAAATTGGGTGAACCCACCACCACAAACAAGCAAATTTGTTAATAATTAATATTATTAGATTGGCACAGCGGCCTATTAAATATACACTACCGTTCAAAAGTTTGGGATCACCCAAACAATTTCGTGTACTACTCCCTTCAGAGGACAGCACAAACAGGCTCTAACAGGTACTATTTAATGAAGATGCCAGTTGGGGACCTGTGAGGCGTCTGTTTCTCAAACTAGAGACTCTAATGTACTTATCTTCTTGCTCAGTTGTGCAACGCGGCCTCCCACTTCTTTTTCTACACTGGTTAGAGCCTGTTTGTGCTGTCCTCTGAAGGGAGTAGTACACACCGGTGTAGGAAATCTTCAATTTCTTAGCAATTTCTCGCATGGAATAGCCTTCATTTCTAAGAACAAGAATAGACTGTCGAGTTTCAGATGAAAGTTCTCTTTTTCTGGCCATTTTGAGCGTTTAATTGACCCCACAAATGTGATGCTCCAGAAACTCAATCTGCTCAAAGAAGTGCCCATCCAACCAATCCAACTTGTGGGAGCTGCTTCTGGAAGCGTGGGGTGCAATTTCTCCAGATTACCTCAACAAATTAACAGCTAGAATGCCAAAGGTCTGCAATGCTGTAATTGCTGCAAATGGAGGATTCTTTGACGAAAGCAAAGTTTGATGTAAAAAAAATCTTATTTCAAATACAAATCATTATTTCTAACCTTGTCAATGTCTTGACTCTATTTTCTATTCATTTCACAACATATGGTGGTGAATAAGTGTGACTTTTCATGGAAAACACAAAATTGTTTGGGTGATCCCAAACTTTTGAACGGTAGTGTATGTTAGGGTAAATGTTCATTGTGGCCGATGAGTTGGTAAATTACAGATTGACCGGTAAATCTGTGTAACGACCGCTTCCCCAAATAAACCTTATACAAAACAGTGGCAGTAGTGGTCAGAATAAAATCAGTTGGCATGACAACCTATAGATTTATATCACTTACCAAAATTAAGCTCTGGTGTAGGTCTTCCTTCACGAATTACCTCCAACTTTTTTTATTGCAAGTTAATCCTGACAACGGCGTGCATAATAAATTCGAAACGATGTCTTCCTCACTAGCGGAAACGTTACTCGCGGCTTCCTTCGTTAACCAACGCGCTACCTAGCTAGCTAACTAGTTTATCAGCGGTTTGTTTTTTGTTTTTGTTTTTTGGTTTGTTTGGTCTTTTTTTAACTAGCTTGTGATTCGTGTCCTCTTGCAGCGGGCGGAACTTGTCATAAAGTTAGCGATTACAAAGGCCGCCATTTAGAGGGAAGATATATGATTGGTTGTCAGTTAGCGGGACCACCAGTCACTGAGCGGAAAGCACAGCGTTTTCCTCCCAGCAACTGAGACAGCAAAATTCTGATAGGGTGACAAAGGGGCTGCTTTCATTTAACCCTTCACATTCCAACACAAACTGAATAGGCAGGTTTGAAGGTTTATTTCCTCAGAAACATTTTGTTTAGATGTTGATTGTCAAATTATGAATTCATAAAATAACATTAGAACTGATTACTTTTTAAATGTTTTTTAGAATATCTTCTTCTTCTCCTTCTTCTTCTTCTTCTTATCATCATCATCTTAGGGGCCCTTACGGTTCCCCTCTACAATACTGTATAGAGTTAATGGAAAAACAACAATTCCTAAACACAGGTCACAACGTGTGTTTGCAGTACCATCGTAATCAAAAAGGTTGAGCTGCAAAGAGATGTTTTTGCCTTTGTCACGTTGTTTAGATCATTCAGAAGATGTTAGTGAAATGTCACATAAATGGTGTGGTTGGACCCAACAACAGGTGGCACTGAGGCCGATCCCACAGTGACAGTTTGCCATTTCAGTATACTGTTTATGATAGAGCAACGCTTCCAGCAGTATTAAACTCCGGTCTTGATACGTACTGGTTGCTACAAAAGATACTAGCTGCCTCTTGCAACATAGCCTAGGATACATTTAAAACAGTTTAATTCGTCTGTTCTCGTGTTGACTTGCAAATACTTTGTCTTAATTCACTTTTATAAAGTTGAAGAATCCTGAATGGTCTGATTTCTTTTCATACTGTTGTAGCCGCATGACGCATGTCATTTTATACATGCAAAACTTACTCAGGTCCACAAAGTTACACAAGACGGGTTTATATTGCTAGCATTAGCATCGTTGAAAAATAACCAAACAATGAGGACAGGTTTGCTAGAAGGCTGAGATGATGACAGACCTGCGCCACATTATCATGACAAATAAAAGACGGGGGAAATTTGTTTAAGCTTATTACAGCTAAAACTTTTTTAACCACTGGCACAGTAGGAGCGACAAGTCGCGAGACAAGAGCTCATTCTTATTCTTCAGTAAGTTTTTCGCAGGCTAGACACTACTCTGGCTCATTGTTGCCTCTTAGGTTTAAGACTGAATTGCACCTATATACGAAAGTTCCGATTACTCGTCAAACAGTTTAAACTATGTCCCGCCTCTGACCGGGCAGATAGTTAGTTTAGAATAATGAGGTGGCACCTGTGGTGGTTCGTACCACCCCAGGCCACTCTTTAGACACGCCCCTGGTTACTACTACCACCACTACTACTACCACTACTGCTACTAGTACTCCTACTCCTACTACTACTACTACTACCACTACTATTCCTAGTACTCCTACTCCTACTACTACTATTACTACTACTACTACTACTACTGCTACTACTACTGCCTTGATGCCCCTAATCATACACAACCAAAGCCTCTTTGCTTCACATTAAACACCTTCCATTCAATATGCACACCTCTAACAAGGATGAATAAAGGATACATGCACATGATGGGATTCTCAGTATTACATGATGTGAGAGAGTGACAGATAGTTTGAAAACACAAAAATACACGAGGGGACAAGTATTGACAACTTAAAAGCATTCACACCAACAACAAGAGCAGTGGACTGAGCTGATGTGGTCACAAGGTTTGTCACAAGCAATTTGTAATGGCTTCACCTGAGTCGTTACGTACACACCACAAGCTGTGTGACAACCGACATGACACCGCACGCAAGGGTCCCTGAGCAGAAGAAGACAACCTGAGCTAAATAAATACATCTGTATGAAATCTGTCTGTCTCGCTATGATTAGTCAAAGAGCTGGTACCTATTTGAAATGAGTTGCATGAAGCTGGCATATACCATGAAACACTTACCATTGCAGTTAAAACTTGAAAGGAAGAAGTAAGTTTTTCTTTTCTTTTCCCTGATGGAAAAACAAAACAAAAAAGGATAACATTTCTGTAACATGGAGTCACTGTCTTGCCGCTTTTGTGCATTATAGATGAGTCCACGAGTTTTTCCCCCCTCTCATATCAGCCCTTCTTTTGTGGAGACCTTTAAGCTTTGACGATTACATGGGAGAGTTGGGACGCTCGCTCCTTACCTCCTACTATATTTACGGACCTCTCTCATCACATTTGCCAGAAAGCGGGCAGTCTCGCCGTCTCAATATGTTCATCTGGAAATGTTAATCGTGCTTTCAACATGCCCCCACTGTTTTGCGCCTCAGCATTAGCTATATTGGCATATTGGAGAGAGAGAGAGAGAGAGAGAGAGAGAGAGAGAGAGAGAGAGAGAGAGAGAGAGAGAGAGAGAGAGAGAGAGAGAGAGAGAGAGAGAGAGAGAGAGAGAGAGAGAGAGAGAGAGGTTGGGGGTGTCATATATTTTGAGGTGGGGGCTGCATGAGAACGCGGGGGCGCCGGAGTAATTTGACAGTTCTGTGAAACTGAAACCCGTGGCACTTTGGAAAAGAAAAGACACTTGCATGCGCGCGCGCGCACGCGCACCATGCATATCAAAGAG
The DNA here is from genome assembly GCF_029633865.1 of Lampris incognitus. Lineage (NCBI taxonomy): Eukaryota > Metazoa > Chordata > Actinopteri > Lampriformes > Lampridae > Lampris > Lampris incognitus. The sequence continues at coordinate 16,540,004 of NC_079212.1, read as the reverse complement.
GAAGCTCGAAATCGTCCTGTTTCCATCACTTAAAGAATCGTTTCTTTTGCCCTCTCAACGACTTGAGTTCGTTGCAACAGAAAGTCGCCTGTACAAAAGACTATAGGAGGTCAAGGCAAAATAGTAAAAACGCGGAGGAAAAGGGGAGGGGGGGGAAAACAACCCCAAATATGAAACGGTGAAATATTTGGGGGAAAACACGCTCAAACTGCGATTTCGGTGCAGCCTATAGAGTAGGAGGGGGGAGGGTGGGAGGGGGGGATGGGGTGGGGGGTACGACTTTCAGATGACATTGAGGCTGTGTGGATGGGAGTTGAGAACTGCGCTCTCCTCCGCGTCTCCTGCTTGTTGATGTTAGACAGTCGCACAAGGCGAAGCGGCTGCTGCTCGCCTTCATTCCGCCCGCCTCGTCAGCCGGACAACTCCCGCCGCCGCCGCCACCATCACCACTAAAACAAGAAGAAGAAGAAGAAGAAGAAGAAGAAAACAACGGGATTTTTTACGCGTAGCTACACCTTTGCAGCCCGGGACACCCCTGACGTTTCGTTTCCCCCGAGTCTTTTGATGGAAATAAAATATATGCATGTTCCACGAGAAACTGGAAGTTTACAACTTCGGGAGGAATCTACGGATACCTCGTCTCAAGACTCGCGGCGAGCAGCGCATCCTCGGTGGCAGCTGGGAACACAGAGTCACTGTGAGTACCAAACTGAGATGCTTTGTGTGTGTGTGTGTGTGTGTGTGTGTGTGTGTGTGTGTGTGTGTGTGTGTGTGTGTGTGTGTGTGTGTGTGTGTGTGTGTGTGTGTGTGTGTGTGTGTGTGTGTGTGTGTGTGTGTGAGAGAACATACACACACATGCGTGAACGCCATGCAGATGAGTCGCACTGTTTTCCAGCGGATGCTACAAAAAAACACATTTTTTTTTATCACATTTTCTCGTGTTATGATCGGAGATAATCACGTCAATTAGACTGTTACTGAAACTGTCAGCGTTATTACGGGCAGTGTAAGGAGGCTATAAGGAGCTCTGGGCCATATGCCGAGGTCAGTTAACTGTAACGTCGGTTGCTGTGCCAGGTGTATTGGATTGTGGAAATGTTTAAGACGCATTGTAACGCGCGCAACAGACCAAGATCAGCCGGTCTGGCCCGAGGTGGCTTCTTTGTGAAGCCTGACGCGTAAAGGCTTCCCGCTTTAGACAGCCCTTTGTCTCCACCGTAGGCGACCGTGTTTCGGTTGTGTTTGAGACATATTGCTCCCTGACGCTTGGAAATGGTGTCTGTGGCGAATTGTTGGTGAAATCTGCAGGTGGTAAGTTGGATACGATGCCCCCGTTATGCTATTTGGCATCGCTCTGGCACGTTTTACGCGTGAGGTGTAATGTTTAATAGGATGCCAGAATAGGTCTGAAAGTTGTTTTTTCTTACCTTTTATTAATTGATGTTGGGAACGTGTGCATTTCTTGGACTGACTTGGCAACCTTACTTTGTTTTGTCTGTCGTGTGTTCTGCACTATACACTGTTGTGAATTGGTGCTGTTTTCTCGAGGGGGGGGGTCCTGCGTGGCTGTAATCGATGTTTTGTTTTTTATTTTTTATTTCTATTTTTTTGTTTTTTGGGTCATGGTTGTTGAGTCTGCGACACTGAATGAGACATTTGTCAAGAATCCAAATCTATAACAGAGGCTCTTTAAAGGGGGGTGGGGGTGGTAAATGCAATGTTTCACGGTGATATAGTAATTGTTAACGGCTCAGAATTGTCTTCTAATTTTCTTCCACCTGCCAATGACAGTTCATCTAATTGATAAACATGTTCACGCTCGCTTCATCAATTAGCCAGTTTGAGCGCGCTCCGAGAAACCGACCGACTGCTCTATTCACGATTCCAGGTTAACGGCAACTGAGGAGCTGCACGCGCCAGTGTGTGTGTGTGAGTGTGTGCGTGTGTGTGTGTGAGTGAGTGATTGTGTGCGTGTGTGAGTGTGTGTGTGTGTGTGTGTGTGAGGGAGAGAGTGTATCAGGCTGCACCTCCTCCAGACATTCGGTACAAAAGGTTTGGTGAAAAGCCGCGAAGCTGCTGTCTACGTGGACCGGTGCTGAAGCCTCCCGTCCGACTGCCAGGACCTCTGCCAAAACCAGAGACATGGCGACGAACGGCACCAAAACGGACGGCCAAGTGGCAGAACTGAACGAAGTGGCCACTAATGACAAGCCCAAGTCGCTGGATGTCAAGCCCGAGAAGAAGAAAAAAGACATCCCCGATAGAGAGACGTGGGGGGGGAGATTTGATTTCCTCCTGTCGTGTGTAGGTTATGCAATTGGACTGGGCAACGTGTGGAGGTTCCCCTACCTCTGTGGAAAGAACGGTGGAGGTAAACAATTTTCACAACTTATAATGCAAAAATTGCGTGGCCCCCCCATTTTATCCCCCTCATAATGTCTATCAGTCAGCCCTGCATGGAGATTTTGCAGCCCCCCCAATTCGGTGGCTCGTGCGTTGCGTTTGTGATGCAAAAAAAAAAATAATGCAGCAGTAGTGCACTTGTGCATTTTTTGTTTACCATGCTTACATTAATCTCCGTTTGTCTACCCAGGGGCCTTCTTGATTCCCTATTTTTTGACTCTCATATTTGCTGGGGTCCCCTTGTTTCTACTGGAATGCTCCCTTGGTCAATACACCTCCATTGGAGGGCTTGGTGTATGGAAACTGGCGCCTATGTTTAAAGGTATACCAGGAGAAAATAGCCTCTGAACAATTGATTCTTTTGTTTTTTTTCTCTCTCTCTCTCCAGGTTTTATTCAAGATAAATTGTCTGTAATAAACGACATTTTGTTGAAATTAACGATGGAGATATAGTCTCTCATCCGTTCACTGTGCTTTGTATTTTGGCAGTGGCTATTGCATTGAACATCTGTGTACATAAGAAGCCAAGCAGCTTTATGAGAACGCTGTCTCTTGAATAGAAAAAAAAAACCATAATCCATTTCTGTATGATAGGTGTTGGCCTTGCAGCAGCCGTCCTGTCCTTCTGGCTTAACATTTACTACATTGTAATCATTGCCTGGGCCATTTACTACCTGTACAACTCCTTCACCACAGTAAGTAACCGCAAATGGTTCGTGATTCACGCCGGAAAATTACTTCACGGTCAAGGTTTCTCTCTCAGCTCGCCGAGGGTCCTAACATAACATGCCTGTTAATTTCATTTTCAACCTTTAAAAATGTGTCTAGGAGCGGGGTAGGGGGGAAAAAAAGACACTGTGTACTTGTGTTTTGCAGGATCTGCCATGGAGCTCGTGTAATAATCCGTGGAACACGGAGAAATGCTACACAAACTACAGCATCCTAGATACCACCAACCTCACCAGCGCGGTGGCGGAGTTTTGGCAGTAAGCTATTGAATCTCTCTTGCCTCAAAACAGCACGCATCTTTTACAGTACCTTGCATGCCCACTTGAGATGGATAAAAGACGAGCCCCCTTTGCTGCACAGCAATCTATCCACTGTGGATAATAGCGCTATTGTTGCTTGCTCTGATCTTATAGACACAACATGCATCAAATGACCGATGGCTTGGAAAAACCAGGCCAGATCCGAGCGCCACTGGCTATAACACTGGCCATCGCCTGGGTCCTTGTGTACTTCTGTATCTGGAAAGGGGTCAGCTGGACAGGGAAGGTAAGAGATGAAACTCGCTCGGCCAGATTCGGGTTTCTGAGGCCTCCCGCCCCCGTGTCGATCCCAACAGGGTTTGGCGTGCGACAGCTACGCGATGTTAATTGTTCTCATGTCACCTCATCTATCATTTAGATTGCGGTGAGCGTTGTTCAAATTGATTTTAGAGTACGAGGAAAGACATCAAACGCCGATGTGCACTAATCCCACTCAGCCTCATACTAGCTTCCCTAATTCCATTTCTCCTGACACAGTGTCTATGCTGTGTGCACATCCACGATAGGAGGAGCAACAATCAGCCATACGCCACAATCTGGTTTAGTCTCGTCCCTTCACTTGCAGCTGTTTCCCTCCCCGGTGGTGCCACATTTCAGAAGTCTCCTGTGTCACGTGACCATGCCAAATAAAATTGGTTTTGGTTGTGAAATAGACCACCCCCCCACCCCTACCCATTTCCCCCACAAACCACGAGTCAAATGTGATGAAAGCATCGAGGAAGGGGGAGTTGAGTAAACCTGAGATTGCACTGAATGTCTGCATATTGACTGTATATTTGGTCTTTTTATCCGCTTTCTCTTTCTTTTTGCGAGTGACTGAAGAGCGTAAATCTGGAAAAAACTTAATTTCTTGTATGAAAAGGTCTTTCTGGTTTGGAAAATTCTGCATGCAACATTTACACATATCATTACCATGCTTTGGTAGTGTGCATTGCCTCCCTGCTGATGAGTCTCCCACTTTTTATAGGTGGTCTACTTCTCAGCTACATACCCCTATTTTATGCTGTTTATCCTCTTCATCCGTGGGGTGACTCTACCTGGAGCTAAAGATGGGATCCTGTTCTACATCACGCCGGACTTTGAAAAACTCAAACAATCGGAGGTAATGACATGTTATGCTTTGGCAGATCGATACTTAACTCTTGCATGCCTTGCTGAGCACTTCCTGTTTGCAGGCAGCTAAATGGTTGTCTTCCTTTGTCAGGTATGGCTGGATGCAGCCACACAGATATTTTTCTCTTATGGATTGGGACTGGGGTCCCTTATAGCGCTGGGTAGCTACAACACGTTCAATAACAATGTTTACAGGTAAGAATAGATGCAATTGCCTTTTTTTGTGCTTTTCTTTGGACCAAAAACAATAAAATAAAAAAAATGCATCTGCTTACTGAGAAAATTAAAAATGTGAATGTAAGTGGAGGGATAATGTGGCAAGACTCAATACATCACTGCATATCCTAACTACTAAGTCATGAACATAGACAGAACAGTGATACCAGTGTGGAGTATTATTACAGACTTTTATTAAGCTTGTAGTGAACTGCCACTGTGATGACGATAATAAATTAAAAGAGGAAGAGGGTTTATCACACTGGTTTACGTAATAGAGGATATCCATGTGGGATAAACCAACGCTGATTGCCAAGCTGCAGCCTTTTCTCCAGCACCAGCATGGTACTGGGTCACACAAACAGCTTATTAACAGTACAACAATAGACTACAAGTTGCCCCCCCCCACCCCTCCCAGTCTGGTTGTGGATGGTTCAGTCATAGCCATATTAAGCAAGATTCTTACAATTAAATCTAGAAAGAGATCCAATTCTAAAGGTTTTATTGTTGATATAACTTTTAATCTTTATTTATTGTGCAAGAACATCTGTGGCAATAAATTTTTAAAAAATCTAGTATTGTATAGGAAACATAAAAGCGACCAGCGGTGATACGTTCTATCAGACAGCATGATTTAGTGTTTTTTTTTGGGGGGGGGGGGGATTCATCACAGATCATTTTCAGGGGAGTTTTGGTAAAAGAGGACATCACAGATCACTAAGAGCTTTGACAATAGGCCCGATTCATGTCTCCTCTCTCCAGAGACTCTGTCATAGTGTGCTGCATCAACTCGTGCACCAGCATGTTTGCTGGCTTCGTCATCTTCTCCATTGTTGGCTTCATGGCACACGTGACAAAGAAATCCATTGCCGACGTAGCAGCCTCAGGTAACCGCTGAGCGCATATGCCTTCCACCATAATTGTTCCTTCAGCGCACACAAAAAAAAGGGCGCTTGTCATTGACTCTGACTCCTGCACACGGATTTTGCAATCTCTTTCACCTCAAATCGCGTAGCTGCAATAAATAATGCTCCAGCTCTATGAGAACCAACCACGTGAAAAATGATTTTGCCGTTTGCTATTCAGGTCCAGGCTTGGCTTTCCTGGCCTACCCAGAGGCTGTAACCCAGCTGCCTGTGTCTCCGCTCTGGGCCATTCTGTTTTTCTCTATGTTGCTCATGCTGGGGATAGACAGCCAGGTAAGGGGCTTGGAGATGCTGTACTTGTGTTCTGACCTAAATTTGTGAGCGCAGGTACATATCATTCCGCTCCCCCATGCTCTCGCTGCGTGATAAGCTTACAATTTGCTCCTTGTGGATAGCTGAGCTTTGACATCTGCTGTCAAGGCCTTTTATTTGCAACTACATCTACTCCATATGCCCAGAGGTTTCAATTTCTGTGTCTCTGCACTTGTGCGTGCGATTTTTGGGTTAGAATAAGGCTGCTGAAACCAGACCGTGATGCTTAATGCAGCGACACACCTGCTACGATAACTAGCTCCTCACAGTAAAATACATTAATCGCACTGTGCCTTAGTAATGGCGCTTTTGCATAACAGACCTATTACCAAGATGGCCTGTATCACGAGGCCGCTTGGTCATTCAGAAGATTATGTTGACTATTTTGTTCCATAGTTTTGAGCACACTGCGATCTTCTGCTATCTGTCATTGTAAGTCAGCCTCACCATTAAAATGAGGCTTGCTTGTTAAAGGATAAGCAGTGAAAATCTGACCATTATGAAAAGAAAAAAATGCAAAAAGCAAAAGTCAACTAGAAATGTTTCGCAAAAAAAAAATTAAAAAAATTCTAAATGCTTATCTTTTAATCAGCATGCTTGCTATTTCTATTTCAGTTTTCTATTGATCTCCATCCAATAAATCAATATCATTATTATAAATGTGCATGAACGGCAGCAATGTAAAACCACTGCATAGTGTTCAGGCTTAACGCTACATTTCTGATTCCTCCCCCCAGTTCTGCACTGTCGAGGGTTTCATCACTGCATTGGTGGATGAGTTTCCCAGGGTGCTTAGGGGCAGAAGAGAGCTCTTCATTGCAGTTGTCTGCCTGGTGTCCTATGTGATTGGCCTGTCTAACATCACACAGGTACAGTGGGCCATCCTACGCTTTTGTTACACTGCGATATGCTCCAATACAATAATACTTCATTGTCTGATTGCTCAGAAATTTGCATCCTTAGAGGCTCAGTTTCAGACAAGTGTAAGTAATGCATAGAGAAACAGGAATTACTCCCCCTCCCCCAAGTTAGTGCTGTTTAAATTAAAAAATTAAATTAAAAAAAAATTAAAATTAAAAATTAAAATTAAAATTTATAGCTGTGGGATGGCCAGGGTAAATATGCAGATGAATCGCCCTTGGGTTTTGGTCATCTTTTCTTGGCACCAAATGCTCCCAAGAGACGAGTATGTTGTGCTGCATCTGTAAATAGACTCTTTGTATGACAGATATCCATTTTTCTGCAACCAGGGTGGTATCTATGTGTTCAAGCTGTTTGACTACTACTCTGCCAGTGGAATGTGTCTGCTCTTCTTGGTCTTCTTTGAGTGCATCTCCATATCCTGGTGCTACGGTACGTATCGTCCGTGCATCACTGAGTATACAGGCCCCACCTCCCAAAACAAACACAAAGGGGAAAAAAATTTGTCGCAAAACAGAATCCTCCCTCTCAAATTGACACTGTCAAAGGTGTGGGTGAATTGGAAGATTATACGGCATTTTAACCTCGCCCCAATCCATAGATGATAGTGTAGGTTCAAACACTGCTCAGCCTCAAGGACATGATCACTTACGTGTCACACATCACCTTGCTCATTATCATGCATGGCAGACCAGCGGCAAATTGAAATAAAATGGATATGAATATTTTGGTCATACATTCATTTGTCTCGCAGGTGTGAACAAGTTCTACGACAACATCCAAGAGATGATTGGCTACAAGCCTTGTATATGGTGGAAGCTGTGCTGGGTGGTGTTCACCCCTCTCATTGTCGCTGTGAGTACACCGCAAACACAGCTGTTGAGCCAAGGTCATGACACTGAAAATGAAAATGATAAATAAAGTCAATATTACCTGCCTTGAGCCATGTCAGACTGAGACAGTGCCGCCTGAAACCAGCGATGTCAGGATGCATAAAGTGTGTCCCGTGTCTCCCACAGGGGGTGTTCCTGTTCAGCGCCGTACAAATGGTCCCTCTCACCATGGGAGACTATGTGTTTCCAGGCTGGGGCCAGGGAGTGGGTTGGCTCATGGCAATGTCCTCCATGATTCTCATACCGGGCTACATGATCTACATGTATCTCGGGCTCAAGGGCACCTACAAAGAGGTGAGAATAAACGTTTGGGCTTGTTGGATGAAGTTTACAGACATCACTCTTTTACATGTACCGTGCACCAGTCTTGATCTACAATCTTGCGTAAACCTTCTTAAGTCAAGTCAATTTTATTTGTATAGCCCAATATCACAAACTACAAATTTGCCTCAGCAGGCTTCTTACATAATCCTTACGTCATTTTGTTGTAACATAACTGTCTTTGTCACTTTCTCCCAGCGACTTCGGTTTATGCTTCAGCCTCCCGCTGTAGTCAGACGGCCCCAAGAGAACGGACCCGAGCAGCAGGTGGAAACCAACACAGCTAACCTGGCCAGTCCTGCCAATCCGGCCAGCCCGGCCAGCCCGGCCAACCCAGCTCCTGCAAATCCTGCTAGCCCTACCAATCCGGCTCCCGCCAACTCAACTAGTCCAACGACCCCAGCTAACCCGGCTCCGCCAGCTAACCCGGCCACTGCCACTAGCCCGGTGAACCCAGCAGCCAGTCCCACCACCACCACAACCACCAGTCCGGCTAACCCCACCACCACAACCAGCCCCATCAGCCCACCGCCCAACCCAGCAAGCCCAACAGAGCCGGTCAATCCACCGAACATAAGTCCGACCACTAACCTGACCAATGCTGAAGCCAACGTCTAGATGAGAAAGAAACCCTCATGGAGAGTGTAGACAAAAGAGAACATTACAAAGGACTTCCAAGATTTTAATTGATTCACCTACCTCCGGGGGCAATATGTGATCAAAAGAGATTTTCAAACCATCTTTCATTTTTTTCTGCGTTTGCAAGACCAAGCCAATAATGTCTTATTGTTGGTTTGTATTCTGAATACAAAATCAATGACTGTTAGTGTTCACAAATACTACCATAAATCTAAATTTAAAAAAAATGTAGACATACTGTGTAATACTATGAGAAAAAGACAAAAAAAAACCATAAAAACTAGAATAGCAATTTGTTGAATATCTTCATGAATCAAGTAAATACAGTGTGAATATAGTAGATGAAGTAGTGAACAAAATTGACATCACAGGAGAGTGCAAGGGGAAAGGGGTCAATTTTATCGTGGCTGTTTACCGAACCTCACACAGTTGTCTCTTTCCCAAACGTGGCACTCTGTTGAGGTAAACCGCCGGCTCCGTGGCGAACGGGGAACTCTTGAGTAAGCACAATGCCAATAAGAAGTTAACGTCAAGGAAGCCCTGGAGTGATCCAGTACCTGTTGCAAAAGATTTTCTGTGAGAGAGAGCAAGAGAGAGAGAGAGACTGTTATTTTTCATTCCTTTTTTGAGTAAAGAAAAAAAAAAGAAGAAAATTTTATGTGATTGAAACATTTTTAGAATTATTTTTAGGATGTTTTCTACTCTATATGTGTTGTGACGGAGGACCAAAATCATAGGCAGACAAAAGCAAAAACTATGCCATTTAGTGTTTGGTTGGCAAAGCACAGGGTACGAAGAGGAAAAAAAATATATATATAAAGTACAAAGTACAAAAAGCACAGGGTTAGAAAAGTGATTTACGGACATCGACAACCCCTTAAATGCTGACAGTCAATCCTGTTTACGTCTTGCATGCTTTCCTCGGGAACAACAGTGAAGTTTCTGAAATGTCTCCTGACCAAGAAAAGTACAAAATTATAATAATAAAAAAATAAAAATAAAATAAAATAAACAACAGAGAAGGCCTTAAGCCAGTTAACCACCAATTTCTATACGAAGCCATAGTCTGTTTACACGACTGGGCTAACCTACAGAATACTACTTTGTATGCTACCACACACACACAAAAAAAAAAACCCTGGAGCAACTCTGTGTTTAAATCCAGTCATTTATTTTGCTCATTATGTGTACTGATCAATTATACTTTGATCAATATGTATTCAGCAATACATATATGTAGATGTATAGGTGCAGGCCGGTAGGCAAGTGGTCTGTGGCTCCTTTAAGTTTACGTTGTCGTTGCTTTACTAGCGAAAAGCACAAAGCTTTAATTTCCACACTTTCGTCACGGCGTGTTAGGACAATGCTAGTTTGCTTCCATGGCAGCTACTGTGAAAGGCATCTGATCGAACGGGGCGTGTTCACATGGTGGGAAGGGGGGGGGGGAAAGGGCGAAAACAACCGAGGGAAAATGTGAAACGGCTAACAACAACAGTTCATGTCCTGTGAATTTTGTATAAAGTTACTCTACCACAGTTTTCTCTGGAACTTTGTTGTAAAACTGTACCGTGTAAAACATGTAACTGTGAATGTCTGTAATTCATTGGAAGTTATTGTCTAAATGTTGAGGAGAAGAAGAAGAAGAAGGAAAAAAAACAAAAAACAAAGAAGAAGAATTCTAACGAAGTTGCTGTTTTCTGCAATAATATTTTGATCACAGAAAGTAAAGCACCTATCTTACAGAAATATACAAAATGACGATGACAATGAAGATGCTGATGACTATATTAAAAATAGAAACTATGTCTAGTTAAAATACTATTGTTTTGTATATTTTTAACTGTCTCACTGCCTAATGTAAAACATAATATAAACCTGATATGTATCTAAATGGTGTCACATGATAAAGCACGATTGTCATGTAATACAAAACAAAACGACTGAAAAAAATAAAATAAAGAATTATAGAAAATATGGAGATAAGACGTGCCTGACATGTGCGTGATAGAATGTGTGTGTTTGATGTAGAGGCCTCGTGCTCTCAACAATGCAGCTTTTGTTTAGGAAATTAGGTTACTAACAAATGTCCCATCAAAAACAAAAAGGAAAGAAAAAAAAAGAAAAAAGAAGGAAATGCATTCTGCACCCCGGATCCTCCTGAAGTTAATTGGCTATTGTTTCCTGTCTTGGAAATAAATCCTTTTGTTGTTCATAGAGTATTTCTGGTGAATACATTTGCACATTTAAGTGTGCGTGTAAAAAAAAAAAAACCGACAAAGGGGGATTAAGTCGTAGGAGAATTTAAACAGCTGTCGAAGCGTAGTAAAGCCGTGTTTACGTCCTGATGTGGGTGCGAGGCTAGGTTGGAGACAAACCTAAAGGAAAAGACACCTTTTGCTGGTTCAGTGGCAAGAGGTGGTGATCCGTATCTGCATGCCATAGGGGTAGAGGAGGAACCAAGCACGAGTTTTGAAAGATTGCTGGAATATGAAGAAAAAAAAACATCGAAAGGAAAGAGAGTAAAATGTCTGAAACCCATGCCTTGTGGTGTGTTGAGCGTCAGAAACACACACTGATAGTGAGGCCACAGCAGGCTAGAAAAACATCACCACAAAACAGCTCCGGCCCTGGGGCCTGGCGTGCCCGCCTGCCCCATCTCCCCAACCTCTTAGTGTGTGTCTGTGCTCGTGTGCATGTGCGTGTGTGTCTGTGTGTGTGTGTGTGTTTCTATGTGTGTGTACGTGTGCCTGTGTCTTCTCCCCCACCTCTTGCAGTTGCTGCTTCCATTAGCTTCCAGTGTGATAAAAGAGACGGCACCAGCTGACACCACAACAATGAGTCGCACATGGATGAAAGAATGAGATGTCCCCTTTAGTAGCTCATGGCAAACTGTCTCTCTCTCTCTCTCTCTCTCTCTCTCTCTCTCTCTCTCTCTCTCTCTCTCTCTCTCTCTCTCTCTCTCTCTCTCTCTCTCTCTCTCTCTCTCTCTCTCACACACACACACACACACATATATACAGTGAGAGAGAGAGAGAGAAACAGAAAGCGAATAAGGGAGGAGGAAGCAGGGAGACATAGAATGCAGGGATGAAAAGTACGAGTATATTGGGGTTTGAATAATGGCCCTAATGGCATCCCATATAAACTAGCCATTGATGGATGACTTGCTAACCTCCTTTATTCCCAGTTGTGTAATTTAGCATCATTACCTATGAAAACCAGTCAGCACTGAGAAAACCTAAACTGATGTCTTATGTCCGCAAAAGCAATAGATCATCATTTTCCACTGTGGAAGACAGAAGAAGGAAGCTCTTCATTAGTTGGATGCAATCAGGCAGAACGCAATTAGTCTTGGGTTAAGGTCAGCAATTTATACTTGTTTCACCTTTGATAGATTGAGTTTTTTTAAAGAAAAAATTACATGTCACTCGTTTTGCTTGGCTTTTGACATGGTGTTACATGTACATAATATGTTGTTATTTGTATGAAAGAAACACAAATAGGTCTATATCATATATATATATACATATATATATATATGATATATAATATGATGTGATACAATATTATATGATGTAATACATGATATGATGTGATATGATATGACACAATACTATATATGATGTGATATAATGATGACACAATACTATATGATATGATGTGAAATGATATGACAGGATGATACAATACTATATATGATGTGATATAATGATGACACAATACTATATGATATGATGTGAAATGATATGACAGGATGATACAATACTATATATGATGTGATATAATGATGACACAATACTATATGATATGATGTGATATGATATGATAGGATGATACAGTATTATATGATATGATGTGATATAATGATGACACAATACTATATTATATGATGTGATATGATGATACAATACTATATGATGATATATGATGTGAATCAATACTATATATGATATGATATGATATAATGTGATACAATACTATATGATAGGATATTGTGTGATGTTATACAATATCATATGATATGATATGATATATTATTTTTATGATATGATATGATATGATGCTATACAATCTATATGATATATGTTATAAGATATGATGTGATGTTATACAATATGATATACTATATGATATGATGTGTTGATTGCTCATAAACTAGCACTACCAATAATAGTTAATACGTTTAATCAATATGAATATAATTTTGCATATTAAGTATTTTTTTGTGCATTTTTTCAAGTAGAAAGCAGACTGTCTAAATGCCAATCCTTTCTATTTTGTGGAGAGGAGATCTGAGAAGGGGACATCGTTTGGTGTTTAGCATTTCTTGGCACTGACTGTGGCGAGCCTATTTTTAAAGTTAAAGAGTGCTTGCAGTGTGGCCACGAGAGAGGAAACTGAAGGCGCAAACTGGTGATCCATGATGCTTTTATGAAAGGATGACAGAACACTACAGCTTATAAACTCGCACAGGCTGCAATGATTAATCCTCATAACCCACTTAGAGGTAGCAAACTAATTCTGCTGTGCAGATGAAAGGACCGATACTTGTGTTTATGGGTTGTTGGGGCTATTTTTTTTTTTTTGGGCCATTTTTCTTAACCTACATATTTATAAAGGTTCCAAAGGATTTCTTGTTATATCGTTATGGGTCGTCAAACCTGTATTTTGTTTTCTTGAACCGGATTTGTATGTGATCATTTGTGACATTTCGAGTCCGATGCATTTGGGCTGCCCTAGACTTCTGTCTGAGGTGCGCCCACCCGAGAATTCAAAGCAAATACATTAATGAATAACTAATTTTTTTTTTTTGCAGATGCATGAATCTACATATCAATGTAATCAGGGGACGTTGTGTGCATGGCTATTTCCAGCAGAGGGGATGAGAGGATGTCAAGCATGCAAAGCCTCTCTGCATATATGCTAATCAGACTCTGTTTTCTACTCTGACTGTGAACCTTGCTGAAATGAGCATGTTTACCAACGCACTTTTTGGAAGCAAAACCCTTTCCCCCGTTGCACTTAAACACAACCTGCACGACTGCACACACACACACACATATCAGGCAGACATTTAGTCAAGACATCTGTCTGATCTGTGAGATGAATGGGTGCACGCCGTAGACGAGAGGCAGTGTAGCCCCTATGGTTTCCTTCTTTGATATGTTCTTGTGACACGGCAAATATTTTGGTTACTTAAGGGCAGCACAACTCGTAGGGCAAGCGGAGCATAAGGTTCCGGTGCAGATGGACCGTGCAGACGTTGAGGCATACGCCGAAGAGGTTGGCCTGTCATACCTCATAAGAGCTCATCTCCCTCGCCATGAGGATATGCAAGGGTTCGATTTTACAAACCTCCCTTTTATGGAAATTATGCAGCCTCTTTAAAGAGGTAGCGTTCAATTTACATTACATTACCCTTCCCCCATCAACCCCCCCACCCCACCCCTGGCAGCTTCCATAAACCCACAATATTAAATCGAGAACCTCTACTGGTCCGTCTCTCCGCAATATCAACATTGTTCCCATTTGAATTACATTTGGACACATAGAGGCCTGTTTTCCCACGGGATCAAGACAGGGGATAGCATTATCGACCACTGGGACAAGTGAAGGAGGAGCCATTGTGACTAAAATGAAACGGGAAAAGAGGAGGAATTTAAACAATAAAAAAAGGCATTTTTAGCTAATAAAGAAGCGGTCCCCCGCTACGTTCAGTTTGCTCTAGCCCATCTTGTCTTTTGTCATGGCTTATAACATCTCCCCAGTGTGCCAGAGGCTTATTGAAGAGTCACTGTAGATTACAGCCTGGGTCAAACGCAGCATGCAAATCAGGGCCAGAAAACGGCAAAGCGAAACACAGAAAGCGAAAACGAGAATAAGGATGGAGGCTATCGAGAGAAACTAGTATTGGTCTTTTTATTGTATAAACTTGTCGCATACCTTGTGGAATTAGCCAATATTTCGGTGAGACCATAACAACGCGTGTGTGTGTGTATGTGTGTACCAGGTTTTTCTATCCTAATGGGGATATTTGGTCCCCATTACAATAGAAAAACCTGAAACCACCTCCCTTGTGGGGACATTTTATGGGTCCCCGTGAGGAAAAGGGTCCATTTTAGGGTTAAGACTTGGGGTTGGGTTAAAGTTAGAATTAGGATTAGGTTAAGGTTAGTGTAAGGGTTAAGGTTGGGTATGTAGTTATGATAGTTAAGGTTAGGGTTAAGGGCTAGGGAAACAGCAGCAGCAGTCACTCGGGGTCAAGTATGATCATCCTCCCACTGGGTCCTCAGGTGGGTGTAGAGGCCGATCCTGGAGCCGCATAATGGGAGGATGCCTGCACGTGACAGCTTTTTACGTGGAGTGGCTGATGCACCTGCAGTCACCACATGGTCCTTGGCAGGGGGTGGCCAGAGTCCAATGACATGGAGAACCAAGACGACTGGGGACCACCCTCTTTTGCAGCTTTCATCCACCTTCACTCCCATTGTGACCTGAAGACATCTAATGCCAGTTCCACCGTTGAGGTCTTTGTTGGATCGCACTTCGTCTAGAACCTCCCCCTTGACCTGTATGCCTTGAGTGACCCTACCAGGAGCCAAGCTCCAGACGGCATAGTTCTTGGGCTCACTGGTACATGAAAGCTTCTCCACCACAGCAAGGTGGCGATCCAGGAGAAGCCTAGGGAATGAATGTAGTCAATGAGGGGTCGCCACAAGTATAGGGTGACGTGGTATGTCCAGTCTGTCCTCTGCACATCCATCAACATCTGGTTTGGTTCAGCCACCAAACAGGACAGGGACAGACTACAACGGACAGTTAGGTCTGCAGAGAAAATAATTGGTGCCAATCTGCCCTCCATTCAGGACTTATACACCTCCAGACTCAGGAAACAGGCAGGCAAGATCACTGCAGACCCATGACACCCTGGTCACAAACTGTTCCAGCTCCTCCCCTCTGGTAGGTGCTACAGAGCACTCTATCCCAAAACAACCAGATATAAAATCAGTTTCTTTCCACGGGCTGTCATTCAAATGAACGCTTAACACTGTCAATAAATCCAACCATTTTGTATATGCTGTACTGCACACTGTACGTATACTGGTACGCTCAGGCATGTATGTAAGTAACCTGCTAACACCTATTTTAGCATCTCTGATATATTCTCTGCACCTTTGCACCATATCACCTCTTACTTCACCTGTATAATGTTTATTGTGTATATATCTGAAGATTGTTGTGCTGTAGTGTTGTTTATTCTATGTTAAAAGAGAGAGCCACGAAACCAGAGTCAAATTCCATGTATGTGCAAACCCACATGGCCAATAAATTCTGATGTGGTGTGTGTGTGTGTGTGTGTGTGTGTGTGTGTGTGTGTGTGTGTGTGTGTGTGTGTGTGTATGTGTGCATGGGCACACAAACAAATAAGTGAATGAATGACTAAACTGATAAATAAATAACAAGTGATGGTAATAAGTCAATAGCAGCTCATCTGGTTTCTTTTCAGGGTCACGGTGGGCAGAAGCACATCACAGCCTATCACAGACACCACCACACACAATGGCCACACAATCACAGACCACGTTTAGACTACAATGATAATGATAGTAGTAAAACTATTTACGATTCAGCTTTGCGTTCATACATTTAATAGCTGAAATGCAACACAAGTAGACATAATCAGATCAAAGAGATGAAGCTCAGTCTGAATCTCTGTTCACCGCCGCTAAACATCTATTTTGGGAGTTGTCTCATATACAAGACAGCAATTCACCCGAAGGAGAAATTCCAAATAGTGAGCAAGACGTACTCTCTCTGGATGTCACGCACGCTGGGCGCTCCGGATTATCTCGTGCGCCGATGTGAAGCCAGCGGAAGGAGGGAGTCGCTCTTCACTGTTGCTCCTCTAATGGATTCTCCCGGATTCTCTGCCCAATGGGTCCCAGGCCTCACACTCCTCCCCAGGCCTTTGTTTTTTGTTTCTTTGTTATTTTTTTTGTTATTTTTTTTTCTCTCCAGAGTTTGGGCCATGGGACTTTTATAATAGCTGACAAATAGAAAACTCTGCCGACATCAAACGGAGTTTTCTATTTGTTTGCTCTTTCATAGAAATGACAACTCGTTGTTTCACTGAATTTCATTACTCTGCAGCTAATCTCCTGCAACTTAACCCGCTCCAACCAGCCATGCCGAACCTTCAAACAACTATGTCTGAATTTGTTTTTTCCCCCACACGTGTTCATGCATATGTGTTTTCTGTGCATGTATGTAAATGCATGAAAGTTTTTTTCTTTTGGTGTGTTTGTGCTTGCAAGTATGGCTGCATTCATGCGAGTGTGCATGCATGTGCATGTATCTCTTTCTACGTGAATGAGTACCTATGTGAGCATGCACGCATCTACTATAGCGCATAAATTAGTGCATAAATACTAATATTTTCTTCCCCTCAGTTCGAAAAGGACCAGGCATCTGCTCCAGGCACAGCTCTGGCGAAGACCTGCATTTAAAATTTAAATAAGTTCTGTCAAATTATGCCGGCACACACTAGGGCGTTCACTCCTAAGGAAGTGAATTGGGAGTGAGGTGAAGGGCAAGGAGTGTGTGAAAAAGAAAAAAAGAAGAAGAAGAAGGCTCACAATTGCAAACTGCAGTAAACTACAGCCGTACGAGTAAAGAACAAAATAGATCAGAGCAGAATAGGGGCAAAGCGAAACTCTAGGTTTGACATTTACCTCTTATGATAAAACGACACTTTTCCTGCACTACAGATCGTAGGCTCTGGTATTTCTTCTGGCAAAAGGAAGATCTGTACAGGTTAAAGCCATGTTGGCACTATTCGCGTTGGCTTGTGCGTGCGTGTGTGCATGCATGTGCACGGTGATTTGATTACTTTTGGTCCATTGTTATGTGTAAAGTACATGTAGCTGACTGACATCCACACAAGCTTTTTCCACTGCTTCTGCTGTTGCATGACATTTCACTCATGTAGCGATGCCTTAAGATCGCACATTATAACATCTCCGCAGAAGGCACACATTTCAAGCCGGGGCACATTGTGAATTGCCCCTCCTACCTACATAAGCTGAACATTCAGGATGAAAACAAACTGCACGTATTCTACTCTGGCAGACATTTTAAAGGTTTATCAAGTTCAGGTTAACCCTCTCTGGCACACATGTACACACACAGAGCACACACAGTCAGCTCATATAAAAGCACTGTCATACGCAAACAAGTTCATTCACTTCCCCTCTGCCTCTCGCTCGCCCTCTCTCAACAACGACATGCGCAGGCGTACGTACACAAACATGCACAGACATGCGTACACAATGATTAAGAGGTCTGAGGGCCTTCAGGACACTCTTGGACTTGAGGCTGCAGTGAATCATAGCTCTGATGTGGCCCATGCTTTCTCTTCTGATCTGTCAGGGAGGCTCAGGAGCCATGCTCACTGATGGGTGAACCGGGCCCGGCAGAGCCGCAGCAGCTCTTCTACCCAGCCTGCGCCACCCTCTCCCCGGGTAACATCAGCTATGCTCCCCGCAAACTCCCCTGGGCCAGATACCTCAGGAGATCGCCCGGGATGCTTCAGGGATATGACAGTAAGGGCCCATGAGTCCACGGGAGCCATCCTGAGGTCTTACTGAGGGGAAACTAGAGTGCATTACTGCTTCTGCAGTTTTCAATAGACAATTTTTTTTCTCCAAATTCATTTCCATTCCAAATCTATTAATCATGCCCTATTTCTCATTCACACACATCCCCATTAATTAAATTGAAAGAATGAGAAATTGGATCAAATCAAGTACTACGGGTGGCATGGCTCAGGAGGTAGAGTGGGTCGTCTAGTAATCGAAAGGTCGCCGGTTTAATCCCAGCTCCTGCGGCTAGGATGTTGAGGTGTCCTTGAGCAAGACACTGTTCCTGATGACTGCTGCAGATGAGCAGGTTGGCACCTTGCATGGCAGCCCCCACCATCAGTGTATGAATGTGTGTGTGAATGGGTGAATGTGAGGCATGCACTGTAACGCACTTTGAGTGGTCGGTAGACTAGAAGAGTGCTATATAAATGCAGTCCATTTACTTCTACCTTTGAGGACGGATTGAACTGAATTTTGGATCTACTCCTGTACAAAATGTCAATAGGTGTGACATGGACACCTACAGCATCACGGGTTCTTAACTCGATAATTCTTAAACACAGTGAACACACATATCACTGTATTATTCATTGTGTGCTGTAATACATCATATGCTGGAGACCCTTGCCCTTTCCCCAAACCCCCCAATCTCCCAACAGCCCTGTCAGTATCACCAGAAACAGTCCCTCAGAGAGATCAGGTAGTATATAGCCTTAACAAATACATGACTGGATATGTATGCCCTGTATACACCACCTCATTTGACCACAAGACAGAAGGTAAATGCATGAAAACAAATTAAATTATGAACATGTGGATGAACAGTATCATGAATGAGTGTTCTTGATGTGTGTTCTTGATGTGTGTGTGTGTGTGTGTGTGTGTGTTGTGACTATGACTGATTCATTGTACTGCTGCAACATAGGTGTTTATGGGATGCATTGTTGTCGAGTGCTTTGCTGAACTGTGTCTCCGTCTTTTGCTATATCTGGAATTATTGATAGATACATACAAATTGTGCATATCGCACTGTTGTAGTTGTTTCCTGTAGTACGCTGCCTGGAGAATGCCCCTAGAGGGTTTATAGGCAACTCTCCTTCACATTTTCTTTCTAATTATATACTGTATCTTTTTAAAAATTTTCATGTGTAAATAAAGAAACAAACAAACAGGCAATGTAGCCACAAGGAGTGTCATCATGCTTTGTTTACACCTTGACAGTCATCAATTTTTAGTAATCAATATGCATAATCATCTACATGTGTGTACATTACCAGTGATGACAATATATGGATGAATTGATATACAGTAAATGTCACTTAAGGAGACATTGTCTTGCTTTCTAATTCATTGGACACATTATCAAGGGGCCTTTTTTTTTTTTACAGGGATCTTACCCACAGATAGATTCTGAGCTCAATTAGATTTTAATAATGATTTTCTCCTCCATATGTGAAATTTGGTTTGTGCCACTTGCCACCATATGAGCAGTGGCTCAAATGAAATTTTGCCAGATGCACTTTCATTTATGAAATATCCTTTCCACTGGGATTTACCGCACTCGGTACAACGACTGTGTGCGGAAATCGAAGACGAAACCCAAGAAGCTACGCCATAAAGTGAGACCCTAGATGTGTGTTTGAAACCATCAAGTAGGATCTGACAGTATGAGCGGCGGCGGAGCTCCTGCGGTCTGTCAAACACCCTCTGGCAGGGCCTAATGTGGCGTGGGACACGTCACACCCCATCACTCTGCCTTACAGATGACCAGTTGTTCGCGTATTGCCATGTGCACCGCTGGATCCCAAACCAGACACTGTCAGGTGTGATAAGGGTCTGTGCACCAAAAGCCATCCTGAAGCCCGCTCCCGACGCTGCCGCTAAACAGCTCACGGTCCAGCGTGCATCGTGTCCTAAAGACGCATTCATTTCGGTTTCACCTGCACATTCCCCCGGCTGAGGACCGGAGATAACCCCGCTCCTCTGGCCCCCTCGGACCGCTGCACCGCTCGCTCCTCATTTGCGGGATGGCTGGGGCAGAACAGAGATAAGAAGTGCTGCTGCTGAACCTGCTTTTGTGGTCTGGATTAAACACCACATCAAGCAAGGTTCACTGTAGGGAATAAGGCACCCTTCTCCTAACCATACAAGTGAGCGAAGAGCCACGAGTTTTAGTGGTATACCAGCACTACAGATGGAATTAGGGTGAAATATGTCATTATGTGTTTCATAAATAGGCAGTGTTTGATTCTTAAATTAGCTTTGCTCTCTTTTGCTCTTCTTCACTCCACCTTTTTTCTTTTTGGATTGTGCTTTATTTGTCCTCTGGCGTCTTCCATGTCCAACAGTCCTAAAAATGTACTGCCTACATTCTTACGTTTGGCATTGGCAGTGTGTGTGTGTGTGTGTGTGTATGGGTGTATGTGTGTGTGTGTGGGGGGGGCAGTAATCCCCCAGTACAGCCTCATTATTTCAATCCTCATGAGGCTGTGGACAGGCACAGCCTCCTATCTGACAGCATTTGATGCTCTCTTTCCTCTTTCCCTCTCTTATTTTCCCCATCTCTCTGCATGCACTGTTTTCCAATGAACCTGTAGAAATGGTAGGAGAACCATGCAGCACCACAGTCGCTGTTTTGATTCATTGTATTCCCCCCTCCCCTTTTCTCTCTCTCGCTCTCTCCTTCTCCCTCTCTCGCTCTCATTCTCTCGCTCTTGTTCTCTCTCTCTACCTTCTTTGTCTGAGGGTGTGTGCTTGCACGAGGAGTCAAATTAGGTAATCTTGTAGCACTGCCAATGGCTTCGGTGAATGCAGGTGTCAATGGATGCATAAGCCTTTCCTGTCGACAAACAGAAGTAAAAAAAGAAGCAATCTGTAAATTCTCCAGAAGTGCACTTCCAACAGAAATTGTCTAATTGTCACAGTGACATCATTTCAATCACACAGTCAGTCAGTCATTCAGATGTGGAAAGCTATAATGACTGACATGTCATGATGGATTTCAGAATTTGCAGCACAGGGGACCTGTATTTTTTTCCCTCTCCTTTATTCAGACCAACCTCTGCCCAGAACCTGTATGATTTTCTCTCTCTTTGCACACGTTCGACCCTGCCATCTCCTGCACGCTGCGAGACATGCAAATGAACGGCAGAGGATCGCAGGGAGAGGAGTACGATCTCAGCCTCCCGAGCATCCCTATCTGTCAAGTCTAACCTGACTGGCTATTTGCTATAGTGAACCTCTGATCATTCCACGTCTCCTGTTTGGTTTGCAACATGAAGGGGAATGATGAAGCAGATAGCAAAGCAGCCTACTTGTACAGTCATCGGGAACAGGGAGCCTGGAAGAAAAAAAAAACACACAAAAAAAAAACACCAAAAAAAAAAAAAAAACAATATGATGGTGGAAGAGCAGAAATCGGCAAATAGGAATTTTTTCCTGTGCTGGATTCTTCTCTTTGATCTGGAGTGCAGTGAAAGGAGGGCATTATGTAACGTCTTCAGTACACACATAGCTGACTGTGTGACTGCCAAACACACAGAGGGGGAGGGGGTGGTGGTGGTGGGGGGGGTTGTCGAGGGGAGGGTTGAGGGTTGGGTGTTGGGTGGCGGGTTGGGGTTGGGGGGGTGCAGACAGATAAGAGGGAAGAGACAGGGCCAACGAAGGTAGAAGATGGACGTCACTCTCCTTATTAAGGCTGCTCTGTCAAGCAGCTGTAATGTGGGCCTGAACGAGTCTCATAATGAGACATGAGAATGCCCCTTAGTGATGGCTCAACATCTATCTGCTGCTCAGTGCCCAAACCCCAACTGTCTTCCATCCTGCCAGTCGGTAAAGAGGGGAAGGGGGGGGGGGTCAAAAAAGTATAATTATATGGGGTGCTGCTCTTGTAAGGCATAAAAAAATGCAGTTGTTGGCTAATGAGAAAAATCGGCCCATCATTTGTATATCCTAATTGGAAACAATTCATTATCTTGAAGGAAGAAACGAACTGCAAGGGCATGCACATGCTGTTGCACAGCAGATGGCCGTCTCAATCAATCATTCAAAATACAATCAATAATACAAAATTCTATGAAATGTATGCCGAACAAAAAACATTTTCCCTGGCTCTATTAAGCGCCATACGGCCAATTGCGACTTACTGGATGCCCCCTTGCCTAAATCCTGGCCAAAGAAGCATGACAAAGGGGGTCGAAGATGTCGCTGAGACAGCATGACCAACACAGAGCTTCTCTGGGATGGAAATTATTAGCGCATTAATAGACTCCTGCCAAGTCAATGTAACATGCATGCCATGCAAAGATGGCCCCAAGAAAACAGAGCTGTCTTAACTGATGGCAGAGGTAAGGAAAGAAGGGGGGAAAGCAGCGATTGGCAGAGTTGGGTGGCGGTGTGCAGCGGCCAGCTGACGCTGAGACGGCCTGACAGGGTCTGTTTCTGTTCATTGGAAGACTGTTATGCAGAGTGACCGTGTTGTCTTCCCTTCCCTCCACAAAGGTTATGCCATTGCCAGCAGTCCACATGACACAATGAATGAGTCTCCACCATTGCGAGGGCCAGAGACCCTCATCGGGTCAGTCTTCTTTGAGGTAGTTCACAAGTGCTCACACAACCTCCTGCCCAACCTACACTACAGATCGCAGTCACGTAGGGGGTAAATCACAACGTTGGTTCTCGATATCGCCCCCACCCCACCTCTTCTCTTGTTTGCGACCCATGCCGTGGCCACGGCTGCAATTGGAAATGACGTGCTTTGTAATCGGGTGTGTTGGGTTGTCAGCTCAGGGTGCATGATCTTGCCAGCATGACTCAAGTCTGCCCGTGAGCTGCTTCCTGCGCCTGTGCATCTACTCCAGTTGCTTGTATGATCTATTTTAGATTCTTCTTGCCCAAGGATGTGTGTGCATCCTCACAGCAGAGAGCCACAGAAAAAAGAAAAAAAAAGAGGAGGGGGAATAGATAATGTTCAAATAATCTACAGGCAATCATGCAAATTCTCCGGACGTTGTGCGCTCAGGGGTGCACCAAATAGGGGTGCAGCCACATGTCCCCATCAGCCACAACAAATTTAGAATCATGCAAACAAAAGAAGGAGATCTCTATTGGCCATTTGAGCTGGTTACACTTGTGCCAACATCTGCGGTAGCACGAGGGCCCCTTTTTACATTTAGCCTTCAATAAAGTCAAATTTTTTCCCACACCGGATCACCTAGCACGTTGTCTGCAACGACTATTTCATTTTTTTCTGTCTCTTTTTCATTGATTGACTTGCTGTACGTAACTCTGAGACAACAACGGGAGACAGATATGTGCCTTGACCATGTCTGAAAGCAGGAGGATCCATCCGGTTACAGCGATAACAGGAGGCAGGGACCGAGGCACCAGCTCTCCATCGCGGGGCACAGATGTCATGCTCCTTGCGGCCTTCACACAGTGAAGGGGCCAAGCCCGAATCTGGCATGACCCTGAAGTGTCGTCCTGATTTAGACCCTCTTTTTCCACGTCTGTTGCCGATGTGGCCTGATAGCTGCGCTCGTGTCTCTGCCATTGGTTTTGCTCTTGAGCTGGGGAAACGTGGATCTCTTCTCCTCCATAATCCCTCAGGAGCCGGCTTCCTTGGAAGGCATGGCACAGCACAAACAGTGACATTGTGGTTGATGAATGGTTTGGTCTAATCTCGTGGAGGCAGGGTTTGGTTGGTCGGAGGGATTTTTTTTTTTTAGCAGATTTGAGCCTGGGGGGTGAGGGTAACACCCCCCCCCCACACTCACACACACACACACACACAAAAGAAGAAGAAAAAACACCGGATTGTTGGGCAAATTCAAATTTGGCAACCTGAAATGGTGGTTTACTCGTTTAAATATTCCGTTTGTACCCAGGGAAAAGAAAAAAAGTATCAATGGATACACTGACACGAGATCATTTTCTGCCTTATCATAACAGAAATGCACTTACAAGATAAGCAAACAAAAATTATATCATCCAAACCAGGAAATCCGTCATGTAGAGCGGTGCTGAACACTCATGACACATACCAGCATGTTAGCGTGTAAATCTGTGCGCTATTACCTACATATATACAGCCGAATTACACATAAAACACATAATTACATGAATAAAAGATATGCGGAAATGCTGCATTCAAATCGGTCTTCCGAGACTAATGGCGTTTATGTCTTTGTTTGGTCCTCAGGGACCGGAGACTTTCATAGTGTCTGTATAGTGATTTAACACTGCCATCTGCTGCCTTCAAAAGAGAAACCGGTTCCACCCTCGATCCAAAAAAACAGCCTGGTTTCTCCAAAACATGAACGGCTTTAATCCTCCGAATGATGCCGTGATGAAATACTCGCTGGGCTACAAAGCATTTGAGATACACTTTCGGGAAGTCTGTCTGAGTCATCCTGTCACGAGTGCTGCTTCTAATTGATGGTATGGTTTATCAGAAATTACCACTCAGACTCTGGTTACCACGACAGTCGACCAAACAACAACTACACAAGGACTTTCTTAATACCAGGAGTGTCGACATGGAAAAATTGCAAGCCTGCATGTTTAAAACTGAGCATTTTAAGAGGATTTGTGGGGTATTTCTCCAAGATGCGAGGGCCCCGTAGTCCAGAGTATGCTCAATTCTCAATATTAACAGAGTAAAGACATGTTACGCAGATGTTTTAACCAGACACGAAGAGGCAAATGCTAGTTCAGACTACTATGCCAACATAGGCTGTCTCATATTTGCCACGGCATACAACAGTGTTGAGCAAGACGCTGGGGAAAGCGTTGGGCGCTGTTACAGAGAAGTAGAAGAGTTGTCAGTTTATTGGCTTAGCTCTCAAATCTAGCTGCTCTATGGATTGAAATCTCACCTTGGTTGCAGGTTTCAGATATGGCATACAGTTTAAAGCAATGCAGAGGAAAAGGGTCCTGAAAGGGATCTCTGTTCTCACAACAGAATTCTGGGGGAAAAAAACATTACAGAAGTACAGGGCACAGAGAGTGAATGGAGGAATTTGCCTGTAGGAGATATCACTTTGTCCTGTGATGGCCTGGCAGCCTGTCCAGGGTGTCTCGCTGCCTGCCGCCCAATGACTGCTGGGATAGGCTTCAGCATCCCTGCGACCCTGACAGCAGGATAAGCGGTTTGGATAATGGATGGATGGAGATATGATCGGGGAGAATGGATGAACACCACAAGCGGAGATTGGTAGAAGTGAAGTTTGTCACGGAGTTCACGAAAATAACAGGTTGAATTTCAAGTCGTGTTCATCCAGCATCATCCCACATACAGACAAACACATGCACACAAAAAAAGATATAGAGCAGAACTAAAAGATACAGCAAACACAGAAGATGTGGTGAGAAGGGACATGGTTTTTAGTCAAACATGGAGTATTATGACTGATAAATAAATAATAAGGGTGTTTTAAACCAGCAGGGAGAGACAGAGATGATTGTTTGGTTCCAAGTGTGTGCTTACAACAGGAAAAAAAAGCCCCTCCTTCATTACCAAGATGTTGACCACATCGAAGTAGGGACCAGGGTCACCGTAACACAGACCAATGCTGACCTTTCTAAAGGGCAAAGCTTTCCTTCTTCTTCGATGTCAGGGGTCGCCACAGCGGATCATCCGTTTCCATCTCTTCCTGTTCTCTGCATCTTCCTCTGTCACACCAGCCAGCTGCATGTCCTCTCTCACCACATCCATAAACCTGCTTTGACCTTCCTCTGTTCCTCTTCCCTGGCAGCTCTATATTAAGCGTCCTTCTCCCAATATACCCAGCATCTCTCTTCCGCACAGCCAAACCATCTCAATCTCTCCTCTCTTGCTTTGTCTCCAAACCGTCCAACCTGAGTTGTCCCTCTAATATACTCGTTCCTAATCCTGTCCTTCTTCGTCACTCCCAGTGAAAATCTTAGCATCTTCAACTCTGCCACCTCCAGCTCCACCTCCTGTCTTTTCGTCAGTGCCACCGTCTCCAAACCATATAACATAGCTGGTCTCACAACCATCTTGTAAATCTTCCCTTTAACTCTTGTTGGTACCCCTCTGTCACAAATCACTCCTGACACTCTTCTCCACCCACTCCACCCTGCCTGCACTCTCTTCACCTTTCTTCTGCACCCCCCGTTACTTTGAACAGTTGATCCCAAGTATTTAAACTCATCCACCTTCGTCACCTCTCCTCCTTGCATCCTCACCATTCCACTGTCCCCCCTCTCATTCACGCATATGTATTCTGTCTTGCTCCAACTGACTTTCATTCCTCTTCTCTCCAGTGCATACCTCCACCTCTCCAGGCTCTCCGCAACCTGCACCCTACTCTCGCTACTGATCAATGTCATCTGACAACATCATAGCCCACAGAGACTCCTGCCTGATCTCATCCGTCAACCTGTCCAACCAACCAACCTGTCTAAAGAGCAAAGCTCTAATGATAATGCCTTTACTTCATATTCTGCTTTTCAAGATACTTAAGACACCTTAAGAATAAAATGAAAAACAAAACATTGAACAAGGCACATAAGAATCAAACTATAAAATACACAGTGTATGAAGAATGAAACAACTTGATAAAGAAAGGAAGCACAAGCAGTGAAGGGACAGACAGACAGTTGCTTCTTGTAGTCATTTCTTGAATGTAAGTGAATTAGACTCCATGTAGTTTCTGCAACACCATGATGATACAATTACAGGGTTTGAACCAGATAAACAGCAGCAATTACTATGCAAAAAAAAAGAAGACTATTTCAACTAAGAGCTTCCGAATGGCTCTTTAAAACTTGGATACTGCAAACTGAGCAAGAAAAACTTTTTTGTTGTTTCAGTGTGAAAAACACTACACATCCCTGAGGGGTAAACAGCGTATGATTTGCTCTTTCTTTTTTTTTATCTTAGTGCGAGTACCTAAACTCAGTTTGGGTATTGAAAGGAGAGGGAGATTAGTGAGAGCAGGTATGTCGTTGGAACTAACGAGTGGAAATCCCTTAAATATGACTAACGCTTCGTTGGATTGTATAACTCCTGCAAGGAGGCTCAGCAAGAAGTTCTCATCCCTGAACCATCGAGATCAAGAGAAGATGTACTTTATTAATCCCCGTGGGGAAATTCATCCTCTGCATTTAACCCCTCCTAGTTGTGTAGCTAGGAGCAGCCTAGGAACCAACTCCAGTTCTTGTTCCTATTGCCTTGGTCAGGAGCACAGGCAGGAAACCGGAGCACCTGGAGGAAACCCATGCCGACATGCGGAGAACATGCAAACTCCACACAGAAGGAACCTGGGACGGCCTGGGCTTCAAACCCAGGACCTTCTTGCTGTAAGGCAACAGTGCTAACCACTGTGCCGCCCGATCCTGTCGCTCCTCTTTGCAACTTATCAAGCCCAAGTTCACCAACATGCGTTAACGCTTAAAACCTCACTATGAAATAAACATTTTCTGAGTATAACCGACCATTCTCGGGGTGCTACAACTTGAACAACCACACAACTTGTAAAATCATCTCAATGCACCTTTCTCGCTCGCTTTACTTTAGGACGACGAATGTGACAAAACGAAAAACACTGTATTCATTTGCATATTTATTTAGAAGAAATCAAGTACAAAAACAGTGGCATTTTTTTTTCTGGAGAAATAAGGCCAAAGTGAACAAAAAAAAAGGTATTACAATGCTTTTTTTCCCATGTGAATGACACCTGGAGCAGTTAGTTTCTGCAACTTGTCTTTGAGGCACAAGCAGTCTACATAAAGTAATTAAATAACATTGGTATCTTACCCCAAAACATATCACTTGGATTCAACTTGTGTCAAACAAGTAGATCCCATGATAATTCCTTTAGTTCCGCTGTGGTACAAGGAGAGCTACACAGGACTCTTTACAACTGTTGGTAGAGGTCGTTCTGACACTGTACCGACAGAGTCTGTTCTCTGAATGACTGATGTGTTCCTGCACTTATTACACCTCTTAATAGTGGACAAAGATCAACTTTCAAAAAAGATAAAATGCATGGTTAGAGGATAATGAATATCCATGCTACATGAGTACACTGTTCTTAATAAAACAATACCTATGATCATTACGCGCGGCGCAATGATAGTCTTAAGATAAAGAAAAATAGAAGAAAGACAGGGTAGTGTGTGTGTATGGGTATGTGTGTGTGTGTGTGTGTGTGTGTGTGTGTGTGTATAGCAATTTCAAAATTGTCAAGGATACTGAATGCAAGTACACATATACATTTCTCTCAAACTTACAAAAAAAAAAACAAGGATGTCAATGTACAATGCCATTCATCAGTGTTAACAAAAAAACATTACACTACCTTAAGTAAAAAGATCTTTTCAGATGGGTGATATAAATGGAGTTAAACAAAACAAAACTACTTCTAGACTTGTTTAGACTTACTGGTACTATTGCTAACTTTCTCCACAATATTTTTTTTTCTTTTTTCTTTTTGCAGCCGACACCATAGCATCACCAAGGTTTAAAGTAACGCCACAACCCCCACTTGTGAAAATCAACCATAACATCTGTTGCACAACATTTAAAGTCCAAAAACAATTTTCAGGCAGCCATGGTGGAATGTTTATGCCTACTCGACATAAGGGATGACCGCATTTGCAACGTGCATCAAAATCTTCTACAGTCCAAGAAGAGATCAACCACCTTCACCATAGACAGATGTCACCATCCTCAATTGTTCTCCAAAGACGCAAAACAAAACCGAGTTAGTAATCGTGTGATAACAGAATCAGAAGTTTTGTCAAAAGGTTAATGGCTAAACATCGTTTAAAATAAATAAAAGCCGTTACTAACAGTGTTATCATTTCTCTGATAGGATTGCACTACAGAGGTTTAACGTAAGCTGTATTCAGTCATGCATAAAGCTACAGCATCCGGTACCACAGAACAAAGCAATCTAGCCCATTATACTGCATTCAGACAACCTTGCCAGAGGCTGTGATTTGTAGATGGATGCCAAAGTATAGGCCTACATATACGAATGAAAAGCAGATACAAAAAATATATTGAGTACAACTGTACCAGCAGTGAGTATTTCTAAAACTGTTACTGATAAAAATAAATTCTGAGGGTAAATAGTATAGAATAGGGTTTGTAATAGAAACCAGCTATTTGAAACATGCTTCCTAGTTAAGAGGAGTAGCCTACTATCTATTATACTAGTTTACCAAGTATTTGACCACAGTAAGCATATTACACTACAAACAAAAGTCCTTTAGTTAACAGTGGATAAGTCCAGTTCAGAATAAGCAACAGAAAGCAGATTAAGAGAGAATTGTAAGGGACCAGCGGGAGACCATGGCCTTGATTGCATTATTACCAATTTAAACCCCAGACATACATATTCCTGCACACGTTAGCTCCAATCCAAAACGGGTTATTTGCTACCTAAACAGTTAGAGGTGTAATAGTGCAAATCAGACCTGGCTGTAGTTTTCAAGTAAAAACAGAATCCAAAGCAGGGTGATTTTGGAAATTAAAGGATAGTAAGGGATTTAGAACTGAGCAAAGACTGAGACCAGATTTATGGCTTGTAAGTTATTTGAAAATGCAGGGCATTTCTTTGGTTATCAAGGCAGGCGAAAGACAGGTGAGACAGAACAGCATGTGTTCTGAGAGGCCTCTAACAACAGTTTAGTGACTCTTACAGCAAAATTTATTCATTACTACTGAACAGTCTCCACTATGAAAGCCAAATCAAGACTGTCCGCCTAACTGTAAGTGTTACTGAGTGGAATATTTCTTTTCATCTCTCCTCTACTTATTCAAAAAATATACACAACTTTTTAGGGTGTAATTTTAGGGTACAAAATTAAACGTAGAGTCATTTGACAGCTAGGTGACCTTTAGGTCTACAGATAAACTATGTGAGCACCATATTCAAACTAATACATCACTCTCTTACTTTGTTCTTAGCTAATGGGAGTTAACGCTTGGTAACAGATGACATAGTGGTCAATCTCCACTTTCATCTGGAAACACTAAGGAAGTGATTGCGGTTCACTAGTCAGCACTGAGGCAAGCAATTGTAGATTCCCTCTGCTTCACATGTTGGCCTCTGGGCTTTGGGGATCCCCTCCCTTGGCCTTGATCTGGAGCCAGGTCTCCCCAAGCGCTTTGGCAAAGTGGTCATCCACTGAGCCGGTGATGGAAACAGAGTTGGAGACAGGCTCTGGCTCCTTGTAATTCTTTCCAAGGCTTCGACGGAAGTGCTCTTCAATCACAGGATCGCAAATGGTGTTGGCTGAGATGATGCAGGGGATTATTAAAATTGAACATAAACCTGGTTACTAGCAAACATTTAAAATGCTTAGCTGGGGCTTCTAAAAAAAAGAAAATAATAGTGTAGGAATTAACACCATTGGATGGGTTTTGATTGTTTAAAGACTTACCATTGACCTTCCTCTCATCTATGGGTGGGCTTGGAGAGCAGCCGTTCATATGGCAGTGAGAAAGGTTACAGTTGCGGTTGCTTGTCGGGGCACAAGTGATGACAGAAGGACGATTCTGTATGGAAGATAAACAGCTCTGTAACAGTTTACAATGTTGAAACACTTTCTAATGAGGTTCACGCCATATGGTTAGGAAAGTGAAAAGTCAATAAATGATAACTACGGAAAAAAAAGCAAAACAGCTGTCACACATCAATGTCAACCAGGTAGATGATATGTCATTGCTGGCTTGGTTTGGATTTAGACACACAAAACCAGCTAACAAATTTCCCTTCACTCAGTGTTCTGGCAAAGCTTAATAGACAAACTGTTTGTGTTAGGGGCACTGTCAATGGGTGTACACCAAACTTACTTTGCTGGTGATTGGATCTGCCTTTAATCAGTCAGAGCAGCAAACTCCATGATGTAGAACCAGAGCACCACATTGCCACATGCACTGGTGTGCTTAGTAATAAACACTAACACCACTGGCAGGTCAGTTCATGATGCTGTTTATGTCTGTACACAATTCTTGTTGGCTTTGTAAATGTCTTTGATTGAATTAATTTTGTAGCAGGCTTGACACTGAAATCTCTTAACCACTCTCTAAACTTTGCTGATTGGTTCTGCTTCCCGCTGCCAGGCTCAATCAATTCTCAGTGGATGCTTTCCAAGACTATATCTTGCATAGCAAAAACCGAGTTCACGAACTTTAAACTGGCTTTCTGAGGCTAGTTCAGACCCTTTAAACTGAGATATATTAAACAGAGATGGGCAAACTACAAATACGGGCCATTTTCATGTACAGATGTAGCCTACCTGCTGGCGCTCTGCACAACCAGCCATGACAGATCTCTCACTGCCACCGACTCCAATGTCCAGACTGCTTTTTGTCAGAGCCAGGGGCTGGTCAATGGCATAGCCAGGGATGGAGGCATACAGGTGGCTACCATGGAGACCGTTGGAGGAAGAAGTCATGCTCTCCACAGGGCTGTGGCTGAGACTCCAGTGTTCATTGCGGTTTTCTCGAGCTGCAGGCCGAGCTCTAGATAAAGACAGTACAAGTGGCATATTAGCCCTGTGACCTGACACACAGACCACCAACAGCTTAGTCTATTCATAGACCACTTAAAACTGTCGACTTTGACGTCAGGAGTTTAACTGCGCAGTCCATCACTTAATGACAGTTAAGGACTTTAAAAGCAAATGAATCACTCAAAAAAACCCAAGGACATAATGTTGATTTAAATTGTGAATATACACTATAAAAAAAAAATACTGACAGATGGGGACGAGATCAGTAATTTTCCACTATCTACCAAACTTAATTTCTTGTTATGCTGTCAGAATACCTGATAAGGCTGAGGCAAAGATAAAGATCAATAAGTCAATAACATGGACCTACAAAAATTCTCTTAACACAGACCTCACGTCTGCTTTCAAATAAACACTCAACAATAGGGTCACCCGAATTCTCTTGGCACATTTTAGAATCTAAGACTTCATGTTCTCTAAACCAGATGTTCTCTTGGCACATTTTTCTATATTTGTACATCTTATGACATGCATCTGTCCTTTATTTCCTC
The DNA here is from genome assembly GCF_029633865.1 of Lampris incognitus. Classification (NCBI taxonomy): domain Eukaryota; kingdom Metazoa; phylum Chordata; class Actinopteri; order Lampriformes; family Lampridae; genus Lampris; species Lampris incognitus. Next base: position 16,507,528 of record NC_079212.1, on the reverse strand, counting down.
AGAAAGTAAGAACATGAACAGTTTGCCAGGATGAAAACCAAAATATTTCTATAGATTTTTCTTGTTATCATAAGCAACTGTTTGGTGGTCATATTAATGAATCAAGATTCCAAGAACGTGTGCCTTAAGCAAACTAACTGATTGAAATCAGGCCTATGCAGCGTTCTCAAGCCCTATATTCAATGGATGATACTGTAGTGCATGTTAAATAAGACATGCTGAAGAGTGAACACGAAAAAGAACTTTTCACTCAGCGCTGATTCAAGAGTTTAAACTATCATAAAGCTGAGGGAAGAACATATTGAAGACATTAAGGTTTGCTGAAGGAACAACATATTGAAGACATTAACGTTTGGGAAAACGAATGGCCCAGTCCAAAACTGACAGTTTTTTAGCAATTAAGCAAAGGTTTAAAATTACCAATGTCTAGTAAAAGTAGCATTTCATACTGTAAATATAAACCCATTTACTAAGTACACTGTGAATGTCTGTGCCCCACTGTATACATTTATACATATATAACTGGACAGAGGATTATGAAATATAACAATAAAGTAGGTCACGTACCATAATTAGAAAACATGTAACTACTACAGTGACCTAAACAATAACTACAATTTCTTTTTTGGCAAGTTCAACTGTCACCATACTCACTGTATACATCATTACCATAAGAATCCAAAGAACTAAAGGGTTTACAAGATAAAGCAACTAAATAGTATTCAACACTTTTATCTTTTAAGTACACTTACAGCTGAGCTGCAAACAGCCTGCTCATTTTGGTCATATGGTCGTTGTCACAGTCAATACGGTCTTCCATTTGTTCTTCACCATATTTCCTTTTGCTTGGGCAGATTGAAGGAGGGCCGGTTCTTATGTTGGGCATAGTAGTGGGAAGGGAGGGCATCCTGGATTCACCTGTGGATAGCAGTCAGATGGAGAAATTGATCTCAACCAAATCAAAGAAGGTTCACTCAGTTCACCTGCATACAATGTTTACTGACATACGTTTCATCACTCATCTGCATACAGTATGTAACTGTACTGTTTATAAGGGTGTTGATTCCTGCACTCAGTTTAGACTGAAGAGGTCACTTAGATGAGTGACGAAACGTATCTGTCAATAAACGTTATATCCAGATGAACTGATTCAACCTTCTTTGATTTTCTTACCTGGATTATTGAGCATGCATAAAGACAGATCTCAACCAAATGTCAGATAAAATCCAATAACAGAATAACTGATAATAATAATAATGACATTTATTTATATCTCACCTTTCTAAACAATATTTCAAGGTGCCTTACACAACAGGATAAAATAATGCACAGAGTCAAGATAAAACAACAAAATACAATAAAAATATAGGACATAATGCCAGATGATGAACACTATTTCAGGTGAAACACTTTGTCTTTAATGTTAAAGAATGACTGTTGCTCAAGTGTTGCTGAATTTAACCTTGTAACTGTCTTCTTCGAAACATCTTGGTAGAGTCACAAGATTAGAACAGAATATCTTTTCCAGGTTTTTTTTTAACACCGACAGTGAAACCTGCCAACATCTGAATGACACTTCAAATTATTGTAAGCATTATTTGAAGTTTATGTCTCCTACTAATGTTAACCCAATTGAGTCCACAATTGCTACTTTCTTTGCAATTTGCAACAAGACAAGCCATTGCAGTGCACATAAGTTATACTGTTCAATTTCCCTATACTGAAGGTAAACAACTGTCACCATCCGGGTGATTTTGAAAAACAATTAAAACATTAACTGGGTCTCATACCCCATAGGGATTTAAGTCCAGCTGTTATTTAACAGCTCCATAATATCATTATTTTCTTTGCAATTTTCTGAGATCTATTATGGCAGTACAATAAATTCAAACAAATTAGGACACGTGCCATCTTGACAGTGAAAGAGGCCGACTCAAGCTGTCCTCGAGAATGCTCATCTGACTCCCCTATATTATATAGGGAAAGACCTTTCAAAAATCATACAGCCTGTGGGCAGACAAACACCATTTTCCTTAATAGTGTAGTCAAAAAATAGTCAGTGCTGGTTTCTAATTAAGTGTCATAAACAAAATTGTCAGGCATAATAATGTTGGCATTATGCATCTCAATATTCAGCTGGGATATTCTGAACTCCTTAAATGGTTTAGAGTTCAGTCAAACTGTAAATTTAACAGGCAGTGCAATGTTGGACTGACTACGTGATCCTGAATATTGCACTGGCTGCATTGGTGATGGTGTAATTTACACTGGCTCTTGTGTTCGGTTCAGCAGTTATGAATATTTACATGAGGCTGTCTACAAGTGTTCTTGTTTGAGGTTGTGTCGCAAGTGATGTGGAAAGTTTCAGACAGAGCGCCCAGGGATCCCTATAACAAATGAGGGAGAACCTGCATCGCTTGTAAACTCTCGTATTAGCGTCGTCTACTTTGGTAATGTGACCAGCACCAGGAGTTACCGTTTGTTCTCTTAAGCTTGATTTACCGGTTGTATTTGTTTCAGCATTCATTCCCGACACAACTGAACCCGAAACCTTACTCGGTTTGATTTCGGCCTTGCTTTTGAGTTTCATCAAAATAGCTCTAGCCACTTTACTGCGAGCCAGGCGGCATACTGACACTGGTTAGCTGGTAGTCCCGAATAAATATATTTGAAAAAGGGTAAACATAATTTTCTATTAAGCAGTTCAACACTTATAACAAGCTCACTTTAACACTGCTGTCGACGACTAACCTACCTTCGTAATGCAGTCTCCCAATGTTGTTGTTCATTTTGTCCAGGAACTGAGAATTCAACAGGTCCATTCTAGTGAAAAGCATTTACACTGGCTGGCTAGTTGCTAACATCGATGTTAGCAGCGTATTCCAGCAAGCGAGTGTCGGTCCTGCATAAAACAAAATACAAGGGGTTGGTAGATGAAAAGAGTTAAATCAGCTAAAAAGTTAGCAGTTTGTTTTGATCGTGGCTAATGCTAAAGCTAGCGGATCTTGATTTCTCGTCGTTAGCTGCTGACGTAGCTTAGCTTCAGTGCTTCGCCCGACACGTAACGCTGTTTCTTTTCATTCACACACGCCGCAATCTAGTTAGAAATAGATTTAGTGGGCGATCACCGAACTTAATAAACTTCGATTACCAACTTATCGTCCACAGTATCTACGGTTAGCCCGCTGGCTAACTTTAGCATCTTCGGTTAGCCACTAGCCTTGTTTAGGAAGACAACTTTGTAACGTAACAAGTTCCTGGCGTTAAGGGCGAAAAGTGATAAAACTTTAAAGGTTTCTCTGTTGACAACTTACTGTTTGATTAATTCCAAATACTAAATGAACATCCAGTTTCTATGAAGAGGTCAATCGCAGTTTTTTAAAGGGTTAGCTTTAGCTTATGTACTTCATCGATTTGCTTTTCAGCTAGCATGCTAGCTAGCGCAGTAAGTCACCCAACACCACTTTAACATTCACGAGCCAGTTTTCAGACAAAAGGAGTGGCGTCTCCGCAGAGCGGAGGGAGCAACGCCCCCCAGCGGTCCGGAAATAAACTCGCAACCTGTGGCGTCGTAGTTAAAGAAGAGAGTACTACTCCTAAACTACAATATTGAAATAAATAACACAATGAGACACTGTTCGGATCAAGGACGTACTTGCAATCAGTCGTCATAATCCTTCTTTGAATAGTGGAGGGATTATGCCGGATAATCTATTTTACATTAACTAAAAAACCAGTATGAGCTCATACTTACTTTCAGATTTTTAGGTTTACAAATGACAATCAGTCATTAAGAGGCACTGCCTGCATCAGAGATGAGATTCGTTGGGGAAATTATTCAATCACTCATTAAAGCAAACTTTATTTACATAGCACAGCGCACTTTACATTAAGTGAAAGTGCACGGCTGAAAAGAAAATATTGATATTGTGGTGGACACGTATTGGGGACAGAATTCAACCCAGGAACTAAGGGTTAAGTCATGGTTGCCCTGGCAGGTTAACGCAGGGTTAAGTTATGGTTGTCCAGCCAGTTTTCTGGTTATTCTTGCCACCTCCGCTCAGTCGAGCTGGGGGTTTTGTTTGTCTCGCTGATTTACCGTGGATTAAAGAAAGTTGCCTACACGGCTAAAGTGTGAACCTACGGTCTTCTCCGTTACTTCGGCTCTACACTGGTGACCCCGACGTCGGTTTTCGGATAAGTTTTCTGAAACCACACACATTATGGCTACGAACGCCGTTGCAATTAAACTGCCGGAGTTTTGGGAGTCTTCCGCGGCTACATGGTTCGCGCAGGCTGAGGCACAGTTCGCGCTCAGAGACATAACAGCAGACGAGACCAGGTACTACTACGTAGTGGCAGCGCTGGGGTGCGCTACGGCTTCCAGGATAAGCGGTTTCATAACCAACCCACCGGCCGATGGTAAATACGCCGCACTTAAACATCTCCTCCTTGAAACTTTTGAACTGTCAGCAACGGAGAGAGCACGTCGCCTCTTCGCAATTCAGGGCTTGGGAGATGGCAAACCATCGGAGCTAATGAGCAGGATGTTAAACCTACTGGGTCAAGAAAAGCCATGTTTCCTGTTTATGGAGCTGTTTCTGCGCAACATGCCGCCCCACGTCCAGACTGCGCTCGCTAACTCCACCATCACTGATCCCCGTGAGCTGGCAAAGGAGGCTGACCGATTCTTCGTCGCTACACAACGTTCCTCCCATGCCGGGGTGCTGGCTCCTACCTTCACTGGCCCCCCGCCGACATCGCGGGCGTGGCCCGACGGTGGCGCCACAGCATCAGACCGCTACAAGCCCTCTGGACTCTGTATGTACCACGCTCGATTTGGTGCGAAAGCTAAACGGTGCCGTTCCCCCTGCAACTACAGGCCGACGGGAAACGAGAGGGCCAACACTCAGTAGTGGCCATGAGTGTTGGCGATACGAGCAGGCTACTCTTCATCCTCGACACCATCTCCGGTCGGCGATTTCTTTGTGACACGGGCGCACAGAGAAGCGTGCTCCCTGCTACTGACGTCGACATCATGGGCGGGGAGCGGGGCCCCCAGTTGGCGACGGCTGACGGCAGCCCTATCCACACCTACGGCGTGCGGTCTGTAGAACTGTGTTTTGGTGGACAACGTTTCACGTGGGAGTTCGTCATGGCCAATGTAACGCTTCCCCTCCTCGGAGCTGATTTTTTGTGCGCTTACGGTTTGCTAGTGGACATTCAGAACAGCCGTCTGGTCGATGCCTTAACCTTCTCCTCCTTCGCATGTACGCGGAGGGAAGCGGCCTATGCAGGTCTAGCCAACTCTCTCTCAGAGGCAGACAAGTTCACCCGCCTCCTCGCTGAGTTCCCCGACCTCACCCAGCCTACCTTCTCTGCACCCACCGCTAAGCATGGGGTGGAGCATCACATTGCTACGAAGGGGCCCCCGGTCTACGCCAGAGCCAGGCGTCTCGACCCCGCCAAACTCGCCATTGCCAAGTCTGAGTTCGAGCACCTGGAACGCATGGGGATCATCCGCCGCTCTGACAGCCCGTGGGCGTCCCCACTCCACATCGTCGCTAAGCCTGATGGAGGTTGGCGCCCATGCGGGGACTACCGCCGACTAAATGACGCCACCACGCCTGACCGCTATCCTGTCCCGCATATCCAGGACTTTTCTGCAAACCTGTCTGGCAAATGCGTCTTCTCAAAAGTCGACCTGGTCCGTGGTTATCATCAAGTTCCCGTGCACCCCTCAGACATCCCCAAGACAGCGGTAACAACCCCATTCGGCCTATTTGAATTCCTACGAATGCCATTTGGACTCAAAAACGCGGCCCAGTCCTTTCAGCGGCTGATGGATTCAGTGCTCCGTGGCCTTCCTTTCATCTTCGTCTATTTGGACGACATACTCATCGCCAGCGCCTCCGAGGAAGAACACCTGTCCCATCTTCATGCCCTCTTCACACGCCTCAGCCAGCATGGGCTGATCGTCAACCCGGCGAAGTGCCGGTTCGGGCTGACAGCCATTGATTTCCTCGGGCACCGCATCACTGGGGACGGGGCAGTCCCCCTGCCCTCAAAGGTGGAAGCGGTGGCGGCCTTTCCGCGCCCCCAAACAGCTCGTGCGCTCAGGGAGTTCATCGGGATGGTGACATTCTACCACCGCTTCATTCCTCGAGCCGCCTTTATCATCCGGCCACTGTACGAGGCGCTGAAAGGCATGTCCCCCAACCAGGCGGTCGACTGGACAGCAGAGCGGGACCGTGCGTTCACCGAGACTAAAGCTGCGCTCTCCCAGGCTACCCTGCTAGCGCATCCTTCACCTACAGCGCCTATTTCCATAACCACGGATGCATCGGACTATGCTGTTGGTGCGGTTCACGAACAGTGGGTGGGGGGGGCTTGGCAGCCTTTGGCCTTTTTCAGTCGCCAGCTTACACCCCGAGAGCGCAAGTATATTACTTTTGACAGGGAACTCCTCGGTCTCTGGCTCGCCGTCCGGCATTTCCGTTTCCTGCTAGAGGGCCGCGAGTTTACTGCGTACGTGGACCACAAGCCCCTCACGTTTGCCATGTCCAAGACGGCCGAGCCATGGTCCGCTCGCCAGCAGCGACAACTCTCCTACATTTCGGAATTCACTACCGACATCCAGCACGTCGCTGGTAAGTCTAACCAGGTAGCTGACTGCCTGTCTAGGGCAGTGATTGGAGCGGTCCACCTAGGCCTTGACTATGCACAGATGGCTGCTGACCAGGCCACGGACCCGAGCATCCTCCGTCTCCGGGCCTCCGACACGGGGCTCCGCCTGCAGGACGTTCCTTTCAGCGACACAGGTGTCACCCTCCTGTGTGACGTCTCCACAGGACAGCCCAGGCCCATCGTCCTGCACAGCTGGAGACGCCCCGTATTTGAAGCTGTGCACGGCCTCTCTCATCCAGGCGGTAAGCCATCCGTGCGCCTGACCTCTGCTAAGTTTGTGTGGGAGGGACTTAAGAGAGACTTGAAAGCGTGGGCCGACTCATGTGTTGCCTGTCAGCGGGCTAAGATACACCGCCACATTAAGGCGCCCCTGGAACGCTTCGCAGTGCCGGAGAGACGATTTGACCATGTCCACGTCGACCTGGTTGGTCCCCTACCCCCCTCCCATGGGTTCACCTACCTCTTCACTGTGGTGGACAGGACTACGCGCTGGCCTGAAGCTGTTCCCCTGGCATCCACGACGTCTGCTGATGTGGCCCGGGCTTTTATTGGGTCGTGGGTCTCACGTTTCGGTACGCCTTCCGACCTTTCATCTGACCGTGGGCCACAGTTTACCTCAGAGCTATGGAATGCTGTGGGTGAGGCTCTGGGCGTCAAGCTTCATCGCACTACCGCCTACCACCCTCAGGCGAACGGCCTATGTGAGCGCTTCCACCGGTCCATGAAGGCTGCGCTTCGGGCTACTCTCAAGGACTGCAACTGGGTTGACAAGCTCCCATGGGTCATGCTGGGCCTGCGGACCGCCCCGAAGGAAGACCTACAAGCCTCCTCTGCGGAGCGGGTGTACGGCACGCCGCTGCGAGTCCCAGGCGATTTCATGCCCAATGCAACGCGTCCCTGGTCAGCTGTGGACCAACGAGCCTCCTTGCTGGACGGGGTCAGAGCTTTCACACCCGTCCCTACCGCCCAACACGGCGCTCCGGTGTCCCAGGTGCCCCCAGGTCTGCAGTCAGCGGACTACGTGTTCATCCGTCACGACGCACACCGCCCCCCTCTGCAACCCCCTTATGACGGCCCCTTCCGTGTCCTGGAACGGGGAACTAAGCACCTGGTGGTGGATTTTGGGGGCACGGCCGAGCATGTTTCAGTGGACCGAGTTAAACCCGCACACCTGGACTTGACGCAGCCGTTGGAGTTAGCCCAACCTCCTCGTCGCGGTCGTCCCCCGGCTCCGCCTCCTCCCCCCGTGGAGGCCCGAGCTGCCTCTTCTGCTCCTCAGGCCGACCTCCACAGGCCCGCGTCAATGCCTCCCACAGACACTCCGGCCCCTGTTACCCGGAGCCGCCGCGGACGGCCTGTCGACCCCCCGCGCCTGCCTGACTTCGATTACTAGGGCGAATTCTGGGGGGGCTCATGTGGTGGACACGTATTGGGGACAGAATTCAACCCAGGAACTAAGGGTTAAGTCATGGTTGCCCTGGCAGGTTAACGCAGGGTTAAGTTATGGTTGTCCAGCCAGTTTTCTGATTATTCTTGCCACCTCCGCTCAGTCGAGCTGGGGGTTTTGTTTGTCTCGCTGATTTACCGTGGATTAAAGAAAGTTGCCTACACGGCTAAAGTGTGAACCTACGGTCTTCTCCGTTACTTCGGCTCTACAATATAGGAATAAAAACGACAATAAATAGATAGATAAAAGATAAAAAGTTAAACCTCGATAAACTAGAGTGAGCAAAATATTAAAGAATAATAAAATAGAATGACAAATAAAAAAATCAAAAAGATGTATTTATAACAGACAGAACCCATAATTAGGAATGTGAACATAACATTTCCTTACAGAGAGTTGAATCAGTTCATCTGGACACAACGTTTATTGAGAGAAACGTTTCATCTCGCGTCTAAGTGACCTCTTCAGTCTCAACTGACTGCAGGTATCCCCACCCTTGTAAACAACAGTGGCATAACGACCGAAACCAACGATCGGTTTCATATCCAAATTGCCGTGAGCATTGACTGTAAACAAAATGTGTGTAAAATTGTGTGTAAGCAAAACATTAACTAGATGTCTGTGAATGTTCTCATTCATCCAGGTCTTGGTTATCCAAAGGAGTTGAATCAAGTGCAACTGGACTTGGTATATATCTGTGAAGACGTTTCGCCTCTCATCCAAGAGGCCGTGCCTTACTGACTAGACCAAGCTAGTCTGACTGGCTGGTGATGAGACTCGGAATTTATCCTCTTTGGAGTCGTTGTCAGAGCTATACATGTCCATGGCTCTTTGATTTCCGGTGTTTACCAACGCCCGTCGCTAACAGAGCCATAGATATGAGTGGCTCTTTTGTGTACCGATGTTTGCCCGCGCCCGTCGTTATCGGAGCTATTGATTTGCATTTGTTTAGCAGCGACGGTCATTTGGGGTGTTAGTTTCAACTTCATTATTCAGTGGTCATGAGAGTCGTTGGAGCCGTTAGTGACCGACTGTTGTTCTTGGAGGCTAGGCTTCTTGAGTCTCCTGGGTAGAGATGAAAGGACGGCATTGTAAGTGGGAGATAGGTGGTGTCGCAGACCTCCTCCTCTGTTGAGGGATGGTTTTTCCAGTTTCGCATGGATGGCTTCCTTCACCCCTCTTTCAAACCATCTATCTTCTCTGTCCAAAATGTGTACATTGCTGTCCTCGAAGGAGTGTGTCTTCTCCTTTAGGTGTAGATAGACTGCTGAGTCTTGTCCTGAGGAGTTTGGTCTTCTGTGTTGGGCCATCCGTTTGTGTAGTGGTTGTTTGGTTTCTCCTATGTATAAGTCAGTGCAATCCTCATTGCATTGTACAGCATACACCAGATTGCTTTTTTGGGTGTGTGGTACACGGTCTTTGGGATGAACCAGTCTTTGTCGGAGTGTGTTGCTGGGTTTGAAGTATACCGGGATGCGGTGTTTGTTGAAAATTCTCCTGAGTTTCTCGGAGACTCCAGAAACATATGGGATGACTGTGCTATTCCTTCTGTTCCTTTTCTCCTCGTCGCTCACCTGGTTGGTCTTTTTGGAACATGTTGCAGTTTTCACAAAGGTCCAACTGGGGTAGCCGCAGGTTTTTAAAGCTCCCCTCAGGTGTTTGTGTTCTTCTCGTTGGGCCTGAGTGCTGCTGGGCACATTGTCAGCTCTGTGTTGCAGAGTTCTGATGACGTCCAGTTTGTGTTCCAGAGGGTGGTGTGAGTCGAAAAGTAGATAGTGGTCTGTGTGTGTGGGTTTCCTGTAAACCCCAATGTGGAGGCTCCTGTCTTCCCCAATATGGACATCACAGTCCAAGAAGGGCAAACTGTTGTTCTTTACGTCTTCCCTTGTGAACTTAATGTTCTTGTCCACTGAGTTGATGTGTTTGGTAAACGCTTGCACCTCTTGTGTTTGGATTTTGACCCACGTGTCGTCCACATATCGGAACCAGTGGCTCGGAGGTGTTCCTCTGAAGGAGTTCAGGGCCCTGTGTTCTACCTCTTCCATATATAAGTTGGCCACAATGGGCGATACTGGTGAGCCCATTGCACAGCCGTGTTTCTGTCTGTAAAACTGGCCCCTGAATTGGAAATATGTAGTGTTCAGGCAAAGGTCCAGTAGTTGGCAAATCTGGTCTGGGCTGAGGTTGGTCCTATTGTGGAGGGTGTCGTCCCATAGCAAACGTTGCCTCACAGTTTCCAAAGCCTCCATGGTTGGGATGCAGGTGAATAACGAGGTCACGTCGTAGGATACCATGGTTTCATCCGGTTCCAGTTTTACACCTTGGACCTTATCCACGAAGTCAATGGAGTTTGGATATGGCGAGGTGTTTCGCCCACTAAAGGGGTCAAGATGTTGGCTATATGTTGGTAAACATCGGAACACAAAGAGCCATGGACATCTGTAGCTCTGACAACGACTCCAAAGAGGATAAATTCTGAGTTTCATCACCAGCCAGTCAGACTAGCTTGGTCTAGTCAGAAAGGCACTAACTGAGGAAGCCTCTTGGGTGAGAGGCGAAACGTCTTCACGGATATACACCAAGTCCAGTTGCACTTGATTCAACTCCTTTGGATGACATTAACTAGAGTTTCAATGGGCATGTGTACTATTCACAGAGGATTAGGGGATGGTTGCAATCACAGCATTGTAAAATGGTGACAGATATATTCTAGTTGTCCTTCGACAACAGGTGCCTAAACTGTAAACCAGTGGTGATTCCGTATGTGACGGTAGTGTTGGAACAGTTGAGACTAATATTTTCCACACACCACGTCTGTTGCTTTCAAACCACAAAACACGCTGCTCCAGAAATTGGTCCACCCCAAGGATTGGTTCCCCTGGCACAGGGCAATACAGTGTACACTGTTAAGTGCCAGGAGGATTGCCGTGACTTGTACATTTGTGAAACCAAACAGACACCGGCCAAGAGGATGGCACAACACAGAAGAGCTAATTCAGGCCAGGACTCCGCAGTCTACACCCATCTACAGGCCAGTGGCCACTCTGTCAAGGATGGGGATGTGTACTTCCTTGATAGGGAGGAACACCGGTTTGAATGGGGAGTCAACGAGGCCATCTATGTGAAGAGGGAATGACCATCACCGAACCGAGGGGCTAGGAGTACATCTGTCGCCATCTTACAATGCTGTGATTGCAAATATTCCCAAATCCTCTGTGAACAGCACACATGGCCATTGTAACTCTAGTTAATGGTCACGGCAGTTTGCATATGAAACCGATTGTTGGTTTCGGTCGTTATGCCATTGTATTGTAGCGAATTCGGGGGGCAACCACAGGAACTGCCGCAGCCGGGACGCGAACCCGTATCGCCCACACCGCGGGAGACATCGCGGTCGCGTCCCGGCCGCTGCAGTTCCTGTGGTTGCCTCCCGAGTTCGCTACAGTATTGTTTATAAGGGTGGGGATACCTGCAGTCAGTTGAGACTGAAGCGGTAACGCAGATGAGTGATGAAACGCTTCTCTCAATAAACGTTGTGTCCAGATGAACTGATTCAACTTTCTGCAACGGCACTGTTGTTTCTTGCTGATTGCCGCTGTTCTTGTTGATGTCTTTATACACACAATGCATCTGTTAATAACTGGTGCTTATGGCTGTGAGAAGTGTTGAGTCTAAGGCTAATCATAAACATGTATTAGCACCTGAATTAAATCAGACTCCGAATTGAATCAATGATGAACTTTACTTGTCACCTTGTAGTTCCATACATGACAGGTTCTTCTACCCATAACTCCCCGTACATTTCCGTCTAGACAATTACGTCACAGCTCTTAAAGGAACAGTACATAAATCACATACATAACAAGAAGTTTGCGCTTGTTGTTGTACAATATTTGGAGATAGTAAATAAATCGCACCTCGTGTTGTTTTGGAGTCCATAAAAACCTTGTAAATGCAGTGGTTCCCGAGGAATGAGATGCATTACCCCAGCAACGGCACTAGTTAACTATGATATCACCACGTGATCATGTGGAGGTTTAATTTCCATATGAAAATGTGGTAGACGTCCATCCGTTCCGTGTTAGACCTGTACGCACACTGCAATCCCATGCCATGTCTCGTATCGTCTTTGAGTAGTGTCACTTGGGAAAACAATGCTCTCTCCGCCAAAATCTACGACCAACACAAGTTCACCAGCGCAGGAGCTATGAGGAGACGTTGCAAAAACACTAAAGCCCGTGTGTGTGTGTGTGTTAATCAGGTTAGCCGCAGGTGGGTGGGCGTGGTAATAAGGGTATCGCTGTTGTGCTGAGTGAGGATGCGCAGAAAATTATTTAGTTTTGTTTGCATAACGAAGGAATAAGTTTTTTCTGAAAATATATCTTTTAATATATTGTAATTTGTAACGTAGTTTAATACCCGCCCAAATCATGGAAAACCAGCCCAAATCCAGTCCGCCCGCCCAAGCCCCCCCCCCCACAATGCAACCCAAAACCGCCCAATTGGGCGGAAAACCGCCAAATCTGGCAACACTGTGATTCAACATGCCCTGTTCAGAACACACAACGGGGTTTTTTTTTTTACATAATCAACTAATCATTGTTGCACTTCAGAGTAAAACAGCACACATTTGTCTTGTGTGTCTTTTCACTGCAACTCTGCATCGATATTTAAGGAATTATTACTTTAAAAAGAAACCGCGATAGTAAAACTGTATTCCGCTATGCTGGTTTAATTTTGCAATTAATCCGCGGCCCACATGCGCGCCGAGCCGTGGGGGGGGGGGGGGTGCGCGATCCGTACGGATCACGGATCAACTACGTTCCGTTACACCATCATCATTAATATTTCCGAGCACAAAACGCGAGTTGGCGTACGTGTGGTCCAGGGCTCTCTTAAACTTCCATCTTACCTAAGAACAAGCGGGAAGGACTCCTGTATTAATGGATGCCACGAAAGTTCTTAAATTGTTCGCGCGCACAATTTAAGATCAAACCTGCGCGTACGCGCGATTCGTGCACACGAGGCCCATTATGAGGAAAGCCGGCTGCAGTACAAAGGTCTTGCCGCTAGGGGGAAACAGCGCCAAGGCAGACAGCTGTCCTCAGGTGGGTCAGTAAACTGTTCACCAGGGGAGTGCACCGTTGATTTGAGACCTCACAGCACGTTTTTAGGGATGTTAGACTAGCCAAGCTGTAGACCTTACTCGCCGTTGCCAATTAATGATAATTCAATCGTCAAAAAAAAACAAAAAAAACAGTGGGCACTGTTTCCATGGAGATGCATTTTCAGCCAGACTTTTTTGTTTGGTGTGGAGGAGCTGCATGACACTGCACTGCAAAACTCGGGGAAGAATTGAACAATGAACATTGTGAGAACAACATGTTTTTAATTACACCAAGGTGTAGGAAAACATGCACGCTGCTGTTTTAAATGTTCCCGAACGTAATGCATTCAAGGATACTGCACTGGTGGCTCAAGATATATATCAATGAATATCAGAATTTATTGTTAATGCCATTCCTAGTTCCTGCAGTAGTTTGCTCTTTATTAGAGGAGATTCAGCAGCCTACTGCATTCTCTTTATAGGAGACACACCATTGCGTTTAATTTCTAAATCTGCAGTGTCACAAATGAATTGGAGGGGGAAAAAATGTATGACTGTACCCATGAGGATTGCAAAGGGATATGGGTTTAGATGTTCTGATTGAGACCGAACAGCGGTACTGTAAAATGAAATTAATTTTCAACATAACCTTAAGAAAACTACAGGCCTACACCTACTATCAATCCTTTGTCCTGGTTTTCTACACAGCCAATACAATAGTCACACTTTTTTGCAGCTTGATGACACACACTTCAACAATGGAAAAAAGGAAGAAATAAATAAAAAAATACATCAAATACACTCCTTCCAGACACATCCTCATATAATGTCCAATAAAATACATCCTGTTCTTCAAGAGACAAGAAGTTAATGCAAAATTCAATACGCTTGTGCATCGTTTCTCTCAAAAACAGAACACATTGTTGGTGAAGGGCAGAATCTCATTTTCCATGCCCAGAATGAGCCAACGGCAGAGCGCCACAGAGTTGTGTCATCCTGTCATTTTCACATCCTGCTGTATCACTCAGTGCTCTGGCTAGGCTCCAGGGAAGGGCTCTTAAAGTCTGCTGTTGAGACAATTCAGCAAACCTTCATTAAAGGTGTTGTAGAAAGCATCTAAAGACCAGCCAGTGACAAATGACTGATCCATTCATATATGCAGAATACCATCTTCTGACATTGTGGAGGTACTGCAGTACTACAGGGACCTGAAATGAAACTCTCAGTGAATTATAACGCTCCTTTGCTTCACATTATGCAAGTGCACAATGAACATTTACACTACACATACGCAACCTATGATTTAACAGGAAGATGAGATTGTGTTTCAAATGTCTGTGAATGTTCTCATTCATCGAGGTCATAGTTATCCAAAGGAATTGAATCAAGTGCAACTGGACTTGGTATATATCCGTGAAGACGTTTCCTTTGGATGTGTTTCAAATGGTTAAATACGTGTACTTAACAATATGTATATTATGAAGAATGTGTATTTGATGATTGTGTTACGTGTCATGTTTGTGAAGGGGAATGCCATACACCGCTGTGAAGAATGCAATTGCTTATGACAAATAAACAGACTGTTGAGACACCGAAGTTTAATCCTGCTGCACTGCCAAAGCAGTCAAGACAACTGATCTGCTCCCATTAGCAGTGGAGCTCTTGCAGGACAATGTAATAAATAAGACACCTGTCACTTTTGGGAGAACAAATGTTCACTTTCATATATCTGCTTTGTGTACATTAGAAATAATACAGGACTACTTTAATTGCAATATCCTTTCAGCAAGAGTGGAAGGGGAGGTTTACTAGATGGTAGTGAGACCAGCTATGTTGTATGGTTTGGAGACGGCGGCTCTGATGAAAAGACAGGAGACGGAGCTGGAGGTGGCAGAGTTGAAGATGTTAGATTTTCATTGGGAGTGATGAAGAAGGACAGGATTAGGAACGAGTATAATAGAGGGACTGCTCAGGTTGGACGGTTTGGAGGCAAAGCAAGAGAGGCAAGATTGAGAAGGCTTGGACATGTGTGGAGGAGAGATGCTGGGTATATTGGGAGAAGGATGCTGAAGATGGAGCTGCCAGGGGAGAGGGAAAGAGGAAGGCCATACAGGTGGCTGGTGTGACAGAGGAAGATGCACAGGACAGGAAGAGATGGAAACGGATGATCTGCTGTGGCGACCCCTAACGGGAGCACCCGAAAGAAGAAGAAGGAGAAGGAGGCGAAGAAGAAAAAGGAGAAGGAGAAGGAAGAAGACTTGAATTGCAGTATTTGCCTTTAAGGACCCATTTTTTATGTATTTCAGACTTAGACTATAGCTTCTGTGTGCAAATTTATGGCAACCTCCAAGTAAGATATGATGGTGACTTATGGATGTTTCTCTTGGAGCACTGACAAAATTTAATATTCAAGATCCAAGAGGTTTTATTTGCCATATATAATGAGTATATTTGAATTCATACATATAGCAGTACACACAGTGACACACAGGACACACAAATAAAGACGAGATACACACAATAAAACACAATACGTCCAACACATGCTGTGTGCAACCAGTCAGGATGTGTAACAGCAAAACCTGACAGCTTCACAAGACAGATTTCCCTCCCACAGTTATCTTAAATTATGCTGAGCACATTACATATCAGATTTGTAATAATGATAATAACAACGTTTATATCAACCTGCACCATAATCATATCTTCGATGCAATGTAAAACGTGTTGTAATGGATACAACATGTGCTTTTTCAAGAGAGATATTATTGTTCTATGGGATTTTACTATCCCTAAAGGAAAATGGACTTATCTGATCCAGATCTTTTTTTCCGCTCTGGAATCAATAGTGGAGTCCGTTGTAGTTTCATTATATGAAGGTGAAACTGTTTGCATGTATTATTTAAAGTATTTCTGTGTCATGGGATTGAAATGTCACTTTTCTAGGTGCAGCAGTTATGTGATGAAGTCTGCAAAAATGGTAATTTTAAGTGTTTTGTTTTTGTTTTTTTGTTTTGTGGGAAAACCCTCTGCAAATCAAACCTTGACTGCAAAACCTTTTGCTCTGCCTATATTCAAGAGCTTACTATGGGCATTTTGATGAATCATTTGTGAGGGAAGGGGTTAAATGCATAGAATCATATCTCAAGGGACTGGCTGATTCTTCCCCCTCCCTCCCTCCCTCCCTCCCTCTGCATTGCCCACCACCACCAGTCCTAACAGCCATTTTAGATCCCTGCTTTCATAGCTGAATGTCACATAGACACAGGCAACAACAGAGGGCAGGGAAACCACGAGCAACAGAGGGAGAGAAGGAGCAAAGCGTTTGAGATGGATTCTTGAAAGAAAGAAAAAAAAATCCCCCTGTACAGTTACTGGAAATCCCTCTATTTTTTTTTTTTACTTGCAGTGGTTGAAAAAAACGTGACGCCTAGGAGGCAATAATAAATGGGGGAGGGGTAGAGGAGGCAGACACACCAACGAGTGAGACAGCGAGAGAGAGAGAGAGAGAGACAGCGAGAGAGAGAGAGAGAGAGAGAGAGAGAGAGAGAGAGAGAGAGAGAAGGGAGGAGAAGAGCGGTGGAGGAAGGGAGAGCATGAGCATCTATCTACTGCTTTCATCCAGGGAAGAGGAGGGAAGGCGATTGGCTGAGCACGAGTGTCGCGTCACCGCCACTTCAGAGGGAGCTCTGAGGATGCACTGCTGAACTGGGAGGGATTACATTTCGCTTGGAGTTTGCATTGACAGCCAAGCCATTATCAGCTGGGTGCATCGGGAACTGGGAACCCTACCGCAGAGTAACCCCACATCGGGTTGATACCCTGTACATCCTGTACCCAGACAGCATCCTCGACGCTCTCCTTCGGCTCTCTCGGCTGCAACCATGAATTATTTGCGTCGACGTCTCTCTGACAGCACGTTCATCTCCAACCTGCCCAATGGCTACATGACAGACCTTCAAAGACCTGACCCCGCACAGCCTCCTCCACCTGCCTCCACCGCCCCGGCCAAGTCACCCACAGCCGGGCCGACGCCTCCTGCTACCTCCCCTGCTCCGGAGAGGAATCCCCAGCCAGCTCAGTCCACTGGGGGTGGGTTCTTCAGCTCCATCACCAATGTGGTGAAGCAGACCGCTGCCTCAGCAGGGCTGGTGGAGCAGAC
This sequence comes from Lampris incognitus, assembly GCF_029633865.1. Classification (NCBI taxonomy): domain Eukaryota; kingdom Metazoa; phylum Chordata; class Actinopteri; order Lampriformes; family Lampridae; genus Lampris; species Lampris incognitus. Next base: position 16,490,125 of record NC_079212.1, on the reverse strand, counting down.
CCAAGTCACGACGCCCAAGAAGTTTAAGATTCTCCTTGTCATTGATGAACCACAGCAGGAATGGTGAGGGTTGCATGCTGTTCTAACACGATCCTACATCAAGGATTGAATAATTTATCTTCTTGGCCCTGTCATAGCTCGTTAAATTGATTTTTTCCCACCAACGCTTGGGCTGAATGTTCTAGCTGGCAAGAGATGAAAGAAACTCTCGGATGACAAATGTGAAATCTGTACCAAGAGCTCTGCAGGTTTGATGAGCACATTGGCTGTCAGGTTTGATGGCAGCGCTTGTCAGGCTTGTCAGTGTAATGACAAAATACAGAGGCAAGCAGTTCTCAGAAGGGGAGGAGATCGTAAGGTCCACTGATTTTCAGTAGTAATGATACTACTCTAAGATGGAGGATTTTCTTGCTTCTTCTCTCTGTCTGCAGCAACAGATATTTTGCTGAATTAATTCCTTGTAGGCGGGTCATTTTCTAGCCGTGTGGGTGATATTGCTTTAACATTTCTATTCACCTGCAGTTATTTTAGTAGGATCTCTCGTGTCCACCATATCTGGCATGTATGATAGCGTCTCTGAGAAAATGAGCTATACTCTTGAAATGAAGCGCTGAAATTGTAAAATTGATCTTTAAAGGCTGAACACAATGCCAGAGTGGGGGGGAAAATGTGGCTATTCGAAACTAGGCATACATTCTCACTAGAAGTACCCTAAATACTGCAATCCCATCCAACCAGCAACGGGATTCCCCCCCTGCTCACTGGTAGTGTGTATGTCACATGACAATCCCTGCACCTTTGCAGAGAACCATTACCGCTGGCTGCTGCAGCACATGATGCCTTCAGACCCCATAAGCAAATCACACACGTGGTACCTAAAGGCAGCCACACACATGAAGAAGAAAAAGGAAATAATGCCCTGCACATGTTTATGTTAATGCCAGTCCTTATGGCTTTATCTCTCAGGTGTCTGAGAGAGGCAGATTGTGGCATACATACATACATATACATATGCATAGCCATTTAGGCTATCCGCTCTGACAGTGAGTCAGGTCACAGGGGAGCTTCCTCTCCCAGTGGTAGCGTAACACAACTGTCTTTGTCTGACAGGCAAGTGTGAGAAAGAATTAAGTTGTTGTAAATGAGGGCAAACACATAGACGAAATGTGTTTCTCCTCGATGGCCGTGGTCTGCTACGCCTGTAAGGAACGGTGTCATTCCTGTCGTACGTCTCTGTCATGAACTTTAGTTTACACAGTCGGCACATTTTCCACTGTAGTGTGTATTTGTCTGTAATGCTGGCTAGAGTTGTGCAGCTGGATGTTAGAAGAGATGCCCCAACAATTTTTCAAAATTCACACATTCAGTTCTCATAGCCTAAGACAGCAGCATTAATTTTAGTGAAGAGCCAAAAACTAGACATCAGAGATCTTTGATTTTCTTACCTGGATGACTGAGCATGCATCGAGACAAAAACTAGAGTTTCGACTCTAATGTGTGATGTAATGCCAATACACGGCAGGGCTACTTGCTTTAAATGGGAGAATTGTGTTTGAAACACTATTTCTTTGAGTGGAAAATGTCCTCGTGAATCAGAGTTAATACAATTAAATTCAGCGGTATTCTCCTTTTAACATTCCAGGGTGGTACTCCGCCGAATTAAAATGATTTCTGCTCTCTTCTTCGTTTCTCATCTTTAGCCGCTATATTAGTTCTGATGTCTACAATTAAACCTTAATCTTATCAGCAATTCTAATTCTCAAGACTAATTTATTTTTTTTCCCCGAGATTAATTTGAAGTACAGCCTAAGGAAACTGCAGATTCTCATCAGACAGTTTGACACACATCACAGATGGCAAAGAGTCTTGGCCTCAGGGAGCCATCTGTGCACCATGACATGTGGTGCACACGTGTGTCACGTCAAGGTTAATTTGATACCGTCCTGTCTATGTGGATGATGCATTTTCTATGCCAGTCTAAATAAAGGCCGACTAGGTAAATGGGCATACTGTATTGTACTGACAGATGCATTTCATCCCTCAACTAAGTGCCATCTTCAGTCTAAACTGACTGCAGGTATCCCCACCCTTACAAACAACACAGTACAATACAGTTTCATAACGACCAAAACCAACGACCAGTTTCATATGCAGACATGGGTGTGAGCAACTAGAGTTTCGATGGCCATGTGTACTGTTCACAGAGGATTGGTGAACAGTTGCAATCACAGCAATGTAAGATGGCGACAGATGTAATCGTAGCCCCCCCGGTTCAAGGATGGTCGTTCCCTCCTAACATAGATGGCCTCTTTGACTCCCCGTTCAAACCAGCGTTCCTCCCTTTCCTTGACCACTGTCTTACAATGCTGTGATTGCAAACATTCCCAAATCCTCTGTGAATAGTACACATGGCCATTGAAACTCTAGTTAGTGGTCACACCCATCATTTGCAAATGAAACTGGTCGTTGGTTTCAGTCGTTATGAAACTGTATTGTACCGTGTTGTCTATAAGGTGTGGGGATACCTGCAGTCCGTCTAGACTGAAGATGTCGCTTAGTTGAGTGATGAAACGTATCTGTCAATCAACGGGATTAAACATTCTTTGATTTTCTTACCCGGATTATTGATCATGCATTAAGACACTGTGCTGTACTGTTGCTGTCCTTGCAGAAGAAAAGCCTATTCACGCTAACGAGCACCGCAAAGGAAACAGGGATTCAAGGGGTTCAGCAGCGTCCAGTTCACGTTTTCCCGTTTGTGTAAGCAAGGGTGGCCATTTAGATAATGGAAAACCGGATCAATGCCAACGAGATTAGATGCATGTCAACGAGATGGATGCTAAGTCTGACGACACGCGCTCACTGTCGTCCTGCTTCTCATTCAGCATCAGCAGAGAGCCAGTGGCGCTGGAGGGGGGGAAAGGATCTTTCTAGTGTACATTACCACCGTTACATCAAAGCCATGTGCTTCATTTAAAGTGGGCTGGGCCGGGGGAAAATAGCTTTTTCGCACTTCAATAATTTGTCTCCGCAAATGAGGCAGTCCTTTTTTTTTCTTCTATTCATCAAAAAACCAGTTCTTGTTTTAAATTGGTAAAAAAAAAAAAGACTTAAGCGATTTCATGCTCTGTGATCTCTATCGCACAACATAATGAATATCATATCTATGTGAATAACACCCACCGTAGACCGCTAATGTCTGCAGCTGTTTCCTCTCTTCATCCCTCCAGCATGCTGCCGTTAGTGAGTGTGTGGGCCCAGGGTAAAGCCAGCCTCTCTATGAGCGAGCCAGTCGCTGCTTAGCTTTTTCACTCACCATTCGGTCATTTGTCTGAGACTCATTCAGAACGAAGGATCCATCCATCCATTATCCAAGCTGCTTATCTGAATTCGGGTCGCGGGGATGCTGGAGCCTATCCCAGCAGTCATTGGGTGGCAGGTGGGGAGACACCCTGGACAGGCCGCCAATCCATCACAGGGCCGACACATTCACACCTAGGGATGATTTAGTATGACCGATTCACCTGACCTGCATGTCTTTGGACTGTGGGAGAAAACCGGAGCAGCCGGAGGAAACCCACGCAGACACGGGGAGAACATGCAAACTCTACACAGAGGATGACCCGGGATGACCCCCAAGGTTGGACTACCCCGGGGTCCGAACCCAGGACCTTCTTGCTGTGAGGCGAGAGCGCTAACCACTGCGCCACCGTGCCGCCCCAGAATGAAACAGTGGGCAGTTTAACTCGTCTGTTTGGTTTTATCCGTCGCTAGCTTTACTCACGGGCCTGTTCGCTAGTAGATATAAGCAACAGTGAACCCTAACCGTGTCTAACAGTGTGCCTCTCACAGCACATATAGAAGTACAGAAAATAAATGAAATAAAAAAACAAGACATTTCTGGCTACAGCTTAACACGGTGTTGGCTATTTGTCTTGATATAGCAGCCATTTGAATGCTTTGCCACAGATTAAAGCCAGTCTAATGAACCCCAGTGACTTCTAGACCCACTTCAAGTGGATTCAGTCGAGAGGCCTGAGGACAAATTGCAAATGGCTGAAGGCTGAGCCATCAGTGCTGGTCTCATCGCTCTCTGACTACAGCCAAAGCAACAAGGGCCCTTGAATCAAAAATACAAGAATGACTGCAACGAACCGAGCAGCGTTGCTTACAGTGTCTCTACAGCTTAACACGACTGTAGTGGGAGATCGAACCTCCTGTGCCGCTTCGCTGTCTGGGTTTTTGTGTGCTGATTAACACTTGCTAATGAGCACAAAACAAAAAAAGCATCATCAACAACAGACCCCAACTAAAACTATCTGACTGACTGGAGAATTAATGCAGAACCAAGCCGTGGTGAGCAATGACGAGCAACTGCAACAGAGACTGTGCCCTGTCCTCCACACATTAGCCGGCAAGGATATTATAAGATAATCTAATAAGAGAGCAATTAATAGGAAGCGCCCCCGAGGGCAACGAGGACAAGTAAAATATTTCACTGTCAGTTTTTAGATGGAAATGGTCGCTGTCGTTTCTCGGCCATGCAGACACGGCTTGTTGCTTCTGTAGAAGTGTAATTCTCATTCATTCAGGCAGATGAAAGCGTGGCTTGACCTCCTCTGTTGCTCCCAGTATGGACCAGATGGATCAGCTCGTCCTGGCCACGAGCCTGACCTCAAGATATCGAAGATGGACTCGCTGTCTACCCTCAAACTAAACCGCTTCCGTAGCTTTTCATTGCATTGAAAGTAATACTATTTTGAGTTTGTCAATACCTTGAACCTCAAATGCATCTATAATGCCTGAGGTCGGCTCAGTTAGTGTCTTTTGATTTTCCCAGATATAAATCAGGAGTCAATATTGTCTGGGTCGTAGTCTAGAACCACACAGAACTGGGACAGCATTCACGCACAGCCAGACAATCCTCTCGTCCTTCATCCTCGTGTTCTGCTAAGAGTTTATTTATCATAAGGGCTCTTCGTCTCCCACCCACCTCTCCTTGTTTGCAGAAGTGATTTGCAATTAAGTTTTTGTTCTCCTGTAGAGCTGGGGAATAATCCTACGTCATCTTCTATCATCTTTCATTGGTATTACAAGAGGATGAAACTCAGATCTTGCCGTGTCATTACACATCATTCTGCTGTCTAAATTAATGATAATGAGAATCTATTGACTAAAAACTCTCACAAAATGAGGTTTGATATATTTGGGGGTGTTTTATTTGAAAAACTAGTTTTGACTTGATACTATACATTACCAAATAGTGTGATGAACTTCAGTTAGATTCTTAAATGTGGTATTTTTGCACGAGCAAGCAGATATACATCGATATAGTGTGAAATCCCGTGCAATTATCATGATAATGATATTTTCCATATCGCCCAGCACTTTCCTCCAGTGGTTATGAGGAGCATAGAAAACAACACTGTGAACCACTGGTTGAGCACTTGTCTTAAGCTGGCCGTACTGGTTATTAGAGGTCTTTGTTGCAGTTTAAATGGTTATAACTGGCTTGTCTTTTACTGAGTAACACGTATATAGAGCTTCACGGATATGGGCTATTTGTAGGCTGCTTTGTAAATGGGGGTGTGCATGTTAGTCAGCTTATCGGTACAGCCAATAATTGCTCAAACATATGCACAAAAAAAATTGTTTTCACTTGAGGCAGCAGTCTGACAGTCAAGGTTCCAAGGAGCGGGGCGTCCGGGTAGCATACCGGTCTATTCCGTTGCCTACCAACACGGGGATCGCCGGTTCGAATCCCCGTGTTACCTCCAGCTTGGTTGAGCATCCCTACAGACACAACAGGCTGTGTCTGTGGGTCGGAAGCCGGATGTGGGTATGTGTCCTGGTCGCTGCACTAGCACCTCCTCTGGTCGGTCAGGGCGCCTGTTTGGGGGTCAGGGGGAACTGGGGGGAATAGCGTGATCCTCCCACGCGCTACGTCCCCCTGGCGAAACTCCTCACTGTCAGGTGAAAAGAAGTGGCTGGTGACTCCACATGTATCAGAGGATGCATGTGGTAGTCTGCAGACCTCCCTGGATCAGCAGAGGTGGTGGAGCAGTGACCGGGATGGCTCGGAAAAGTGGAGTAATTGGATGGGTGTAACTGGGGAGTAAAATGGGGGGGGGGTCCAAAAAAAAAAGAAAATGTTGTGCCAGCATAAATGCCACATGTCCTCTCCATTTCAGCTGAAGTAATTGGTGCTCACCTCCTTCAGTGAATGCAAACATGTGGAAACGGTGTAGTGCTTAGTAATGAATGAGGACAGGTACTGATAAAGCAGTGCTCTTCAGTGATCATCTGCACCAAGCATCACATTGATAGCATAATAAAAGGTAAACTGCACTGCTGGAAATAAAGACACCCGGTGGTTTTACCGTGAGACCAAAAATGTCGGTGTCGGTACTGGCCCATATAACCGTGGAAATGATCGGAGATTGGCAAACATTTCAGTATTGTGCATCCTCATTTGTATGCCCTATCCTTGCAACGGGGAACCTGCAGCATGCATTGCAACACAGTCTTCAAGTCCCCAACAGGTACAGATAAACACTCTCCCAGTACAGTCCTTCATTCACTCTGGCCTGCTTATGTGATAAATGAAGCTGTCAGTCACTCAGAGGGGTACCGGGAGTACGGTGTAACAAACTGTCTTAAAACAGGGAGAGCAGATGGTACTGTCTCACTTTCCCCCATCTCCTCACCATAGCTTGACTTAAAGCAGGCGGGCAGAGATGCCTTTAGTTCAGCAACAGCTGGTACACAGAGGAGCGTTCACGTTAACTAAAAATACATTACAAACCCTGCAACGATGGGGAAATTAGAAGGAAAATCTGTCAGTAAGTTTAAGGGGAATTCCCCCCCCCCTTATTACTACGGGTTTATTTCCTTCAACATGGCTCACATGAAGGGATGAATATTAAAGCCGGCCGGCCGATGAGACATTAATATTCACACGGTGCACAGCTCCAGCTGCAGCTCGCCACGCCGTCCACAAAGTCATCCAGTGCAACCGACCGCAACTTGCAGTATCTCCATGTTCACCAGCGTGCTCACGTCAGTGTCATCGCCAAGCCATTTCACATTGTCCTTGAAATCCGCCGTCGGGTGTGTTTGTTGTGTGTGTGTCGCAAAAGAGCAACAGAGGCTGTGGCCTTGTGATCCGCTTTTCATCACATCTTTAATTCATATGCGCATATCCCCGGCCGATGCCGAGAAAGGAGGAGTGATCAGAGTCCACATTAGCTGCAAGGTTCTCCTCTTTCTCTCCTCCGCTGCCCTCCACTCGATCCTTTTGCAGGACTGCGTGAATCATTATGGCTGAAGTGCCACCCATAAATTTGAGACATCTTGCGATCACAATAATGAATGAAAAACGACGTCTTGCAGTCACAATAATGAATGAAAAACGTGTTATTTGTCTTGATTATTTGCCAAACTCAGTTTAATGCTCATTTTTAAGCTTGCATCACCATCTTGACTACTCTTTGAATTTCGATTCACAAAATAGAAATAGGAAATAGGAATACTTTCAAAGATAACCAACTTTCCATGGAGTATATTTTAGGTTGTTTACATAGCCAAATATAGGTGGATCAGTTTGGAGCCGGCAGTCCCCCCCCCTTTTTTTTCTCCCCAATTGTATCTGGCCAATTACCCCACTCTTCTGAGCCATCTTGGTCGCTGCTCCACCCCCTCTGCCGATCTGGGGAGGGCTGCAGACTACCACATACCTCCTCCAATACATGTGGAGTCGCCAACCACTTCTTTTCACCTGACAGTGAGGAGTTTCGCCAGGGGGACATAGCGCGTGGGAGGATCACACTATTCCCCCCAGGTCCCCCTCCCCCCCCACACAGGCGCCCCGACCTACCAGAGGAGGCGCTAGTGCAGCAACCAGGACACATACCCACATCCCGCCTCCCCACCCGCAGACACGGCCAATTAATTGTGTCTGTAGGGACGCCCAACCAAGCCGGAGGTAACACAGGGATTCGAACCAGCGATCCCCGTGTTGGTAGGCAACGGAACAGACCACCATGCCACCCGGACGCCCAGACCAGGGCAGTTTTATCGATATCCAAACACAGGATGAGAGAGCATGCTTAAAGCGCTGCCGGGCGGTTCGTTTCTCGTGATGGCCCCTGCAGAGCCTCATGAATGGGGCAAGACGCACGGACCAAATCCATAACCCAACGCCCCCACCACACAGCCGCTTTCCATTTCAAAGATGAAACTCAGAAAGTCCCCACGAAGTGAAAAGGGAAGCGAGCCTGAGAGACTTCCACAATAATGATACAATTCTCCAGCAGCGACCTCGGCCTGGTTTCCGTTTTATGCCTTGTCACTGTGTTTATTTGCATGAGTAATGTTTTGGAAACACTGTCTGTATCTATGTCGAGGGCGTATCCATCACAATGCAAAGTACAGCCTTCTCATTGCCAGGATGCTCAAGTCATGATTCATATTCCATCTCTTGTTTTTCTCCTCAGTCAAATAAATCCCCCACGCTCAAATTAGACTGGAAATGAATCATTCAGCTGCTCACGGACCAGGCGGGTGTGCGGTGCAAATTCATCCGCAGGATAATACAGGCCTGTTGAATATGACAAACCCCCAAACTTGCGGGCAACGTATATCAACATTGCTGTTTTGAAATATGGATAATTTTCAGGAGGCTTTAGGGGGCAAATATTTTATAGTGGCCGCTTCGCATCATTTCAGCACTGATGTACTTCACCAGATGACTCGCCGTCGTAGTTGGTGACTTAATTTAGGGTCATGGTGAGCATTATATCATAAGGGCTATCGTGAAAACCCCAGAGTGATTTGAAAACGATATATGGCATACACTGACCAGCCAAAACATTAAACCCACCTGCCTAATATTGTGCAGGTCCCCCTTGTGCCGCCAAAACAGCTCTGACCCATCGAGGCAAGGACTCCTCAAGACCTCTGAGGGCGTCCTCTGGTACCTGGCACCAACATGCTAGCAGCTGATTCTTTATGTGCTGTAAGTTGCGAGGTGGGACCTCCATGGATCGGACTTGTTTCTCCAGCATATCCGACAGATGCTCGATCGGATTGAAATCTCAGGGAATTCGGAGGCCGAGGCACCACCTTGAACTCTTCGTCATGTTCCTGAAACCATTCCTGAACAATTTTTACAGTGTGGCAGGGTGCATGGTAGGTGGTACATGTCAAAGTAACATCCACATGAATGCCAGGACCCAAGGTTTCCCAGCAGAACATTGCCCAGAGCATCACACTGCCTCCGCCGGCTGGCCTTCTTCCCATAGTGCATCCTGGTGCCACCTCTTCCCAGATAAAAGATGCACATGCACCTTGCCATCCAAATGATGTAGAAGAAAACGTGATTCATCAGACCAGGCCACCTTCCTCCACTGCTTCATGGTCCAGTTCTGACGCTCAGGTGCCCATTGTAGGTGCTTTCGGTGGTGGACAGGGGTCATCATGGGCACTCTGACCGGTCTGCGGCTACACAGCCCCATACGCAGCAAGCTGTGCTGCACTGTGTGTCCTGAGACCTGTCTATCATAGCCAGCATTAACTTTTTCATCCATTTGAGCTACGGTAGCTCTTCTGTGGGTTGTAACCAGGTAATCACTGTTATTCACGTCACCTGTCAGTGGTTTTAATGTTTTGGCTGATCGGTGTATATTGAAGAAGGATCATGTAGGGTTTGATGGTGTCTACCGGTTCCAATATCTTGAAGTGACGGTAACTCCATGGTTGGTTGAAATAATGGCAAGAGTCTCGTGCTATTAGTGGCTCGCTGTTACCGTTACTGGGTTTCGCTTGGCTCAGCTCATTACTCTCCATTGCTAATGCTTCTGGCTGCCATGCACTCCTGGCACTCGGGCATAGGGAAGAGCCAAAGTTCATTTTATCCATGCTGTTGTTCAACAGCTGCAGCCATTGTGTGCTTTCAGTATTCTGCTGTCTGGATATCTGTGGGACGTTATTATACAGATATGGTTCGATGCTTCTTCAATCCATTTAAACAGGCTGCTCAGGGGCCCGCCGTTAACATTTTTACTCTGAGCCGGAGAACTGGTGCATGAGCCTCGGTTGCATTTAGCCGATCTTGACCGCTGTATGTTAAATTACACCAAAAACTACAGGTGTAGCAATTCTATGAAAATGGTAATGATTGCTTTGGGATGCAACTTCCCTTTTGCTTATATCGCAGCAGGTGGCGCTGCCAGTGTATTATTCACACAGAAGCTACGGGGCGGCATCTCTACAGATGTCAGTGAATGATGGTTTTCAAAAAGCAGCAGTTGAACTGAATCTGCCTCAGTATCTTTATAACGCCCCCACAGACACCCCACGGTTCCTGACAGTCAACCGAGACAGGCTGTGTCATTGTGGGTTCACATAGAGGGTCTGTCATCAAAATAATAGGAAATCTGAGTCTGTTTGCGCCATAAATTTCAGATTGTTGCCCGTAAAAGTCGATAAAATGTGTAAGTCAGTATTCAACACTGACTTATAATCCATACGTTGTTGGAAAATGATTCACAGGGAGAGCTGCAGAGACGCTTAATCGGAGTCAGTAGGGAATTTCAATGTCTAAGTCTGTGTGTTTGTGTGTGTGTGTGTGTGTGTGTGTGTGTGTGTGTGTGTGTGTGTGTGTGTGTGTTGTTGTTGCATTATCTAGGGCAAAATTATTCAAGGGAAAGAAAGTACACGGTGATTATGACATCAGAGTGGAGCAGGTAAGTTTCTCTATATCAGTGAATCAGTGATATTCAATTTATCTCGGGATTCAAATATATATCACTGTTTATATGTATATATTTATATATTTATTTTTCTATTTTTCAATTCTAATTTTTAATTTTAAATTTATTAATTATTTGAATAATGGATGGATGGATATAGTATTTATATAATATTTATACATTATATAATATCCTGTGTCTGTATCGGTGTGTATCTGTGTGCACGTGTTAATACGCTATCTTTACATCTATACCCTCAGGCAGAATTCAATGAGATTAACGTTGTGGCTCACGCCAACGGGACCTGTAATGTAGACATGCAGGTTCTGAGGAATGGTACCAAGGTTGTCAGGTGAGACACACACACACACACACACACACACACACACACACACACACACACACACACACACACACACACACACACACACACACACACACACACACACACACACACACACAAAAGCAAAGAAGAAGAGAGAGAAATTAGTGATACGGCCATTTCACATCACTGCAGCTTCACTAAGACATACGAGCGGTTCCCCAGAATCGTTGAAACTGGCAGCTCCGTCTGCTTTGTGGTTGGTAAAATACATGCACGTTTCCTTTTCGTCCGTCTTTATCTTCTCACAGCTGTCCCATCTCGGTTCCTTTTGTCTTTCCCAGGTCTTTTAAACCAGACTTTGTCCTCATACGCCAACATGCCTTCAGTATGACACAAAATGAAGATTTTCGTAACCTCATCATCGGCCTGCAGTACGGAGGAGTCCCCAGCATCAACTCGCTGGAGTCCATCTATAACCTGTGTGACAAGCCCTGGGCGGTAAGGCATCCCGCAGCCGGCCGGCTCTGTGGGTTTCCACTGGAAATGTCGAAACATGGAGACATCTCTGAAAGAGTGGAGCCAATGAGACAGCAAAGATTTAGTAAACATCTGTTTTCTAAAAAGCTCACCCATTTTTGGTTTGGATGGTTAAAAATGGATTGTGGAATGGAAAAAAAAGCCATCTTATCACCATATTGGCTACTAATTATAATAATGATAATATTCATGTCACGTGTTTTATCAGCACTGTTACAATTCACTTTGCAAAAGCAATCAGAAAACCATAGTGTAATTGTAAAACTATAAAAATGAGTTTTTAAGATTTTTTTCTTTTAAGATACAGTTTGCTTGCCTGATACCCTTGGCATGGGCATTTCAAATCCCAGGGTCTCTAAAAGTGAAGGCTTAGTTTTCTTTTGGTCAGAAATATGCACTGTGGGGGGTCTAGGTAGCGTGGTGGTCTATTCCATTGCCTACCAACACGGGGATCGGCGGTTCGAATCCCTGCGTTACCTCCGGCTTGGTCGGGTGTCCCTACAGACACAATTGGCCTCGTCTGTGGATGGGAAGCCGGATGTGGGTATGTGTCCTAGTTGCTGCACTAGCGCCTCCTCTGATCGGTTGGGGCACCTGTTCAGGGAGGAGGGGGAACTGGGGGGAACAGCGTGATCCTCCCACATGCTACGTCCCCCTGGCGAAACTCCTCACTGTCAGGTGAAAAGGAGCGGCTGGTGACTCCACATGTATCGGAGGAGGCATGTGGTAGTCTGCAGCCCTCCCCGGATTGGCAGAGGGGATGGAGCAGCGACCGGGACTGTCAGAGAGTGGGGTAATTGGCCGGATACAATTGGGGAGAAAAAGGAGGGGGGGAATCCAAAAAAAATAAAAGTTATCAATGCAATTTTAAGATAATTTCTAAACCTTTCAGGAAGCCGGTGCAAAGAAGCTATGACACTACTAACATCCATGTTGAATACTGTATAGTATGTGATGCTAAGCAGTTGTATTGGTCTTCACGAAATGGCTCATGAAACACATGTGAATCATAAGCTCCTTTGTGTCCAGTTTGCCCAGCTGATCAACACCTACAGAAAGCTGGGCCCTGAGAAGTTCCCTCTGATCGAACAGACCTTTTACCCCAACTACAAGGAGATGGTGAGAGCCATGGCATCGCCCAGGCTTGTTCTGAACCCTCTTTCAGCGCGGTCTGTAATGTTAGAAAATCTGTTTTTGACGCATAACAATGCACTTGCAGTTGCTGGGGCAACTGTAAAACACAACCATAGGTAAGAATATTGAGGGGCAGCATGGCTCAGGAGGTTGAGCGGGTCGTGTAGTAATCGGAAGATCTCTGGTTCAGCTCCTTGAGCAAGACACTGAACCCCTAACTGCTCTTGATGAGCAGGTTGGCGCCTTGCACGTCAGCCTCCTCCATCAGTGTGTGAATGTGTTTGTGAATGGGTGAATGTGAGGCATACACTGTAAAGCACTTTGAGTAGTCGGTAGACTAGAAAAGCACTATATAAATGCAGTCCTTATACCACTAAATAACAAATGTAGGATTTAATGATTGTTTCTTCATCCTAGGTTACCATGCCATCATTCCCCGTAGTTGTAAAGATTGGACATGCCCACTCTGGAATCGGAAAGGTACGTAACTGATGGAATGGATAACCGGTTGTAATTCCTGTTATTTAAGGGATGAGGGCTGTTGGAGGGACCAGGAGTGACCAGGAGGAGATGCTAGCAGTTATCAAAAAGCTTCTGAATCCATGTGTCCCTTTGCGGCTTCCTGATATTTTTCTGCTATCGGTCTCCGCTTTGTGCAGGTCAAGGTGGACAACCACAGTAAGTTCCAGGACATAGCCAGTGTCGTGGCTCTCACCCAGACTTACACCACCACAGAACCGCTCATCGACTCCAAGTATGACATCAGGATCCAGAAGATTGGCAACGATTATAAAGCCTACATGTATGTACCAATCAGCTGTTGTTGCTTGATTTTGTGAGTGAACGAGAAAACCTGGAGCTGGTCTAAATTTGATGGTCATATCTTGCTGCTATTTGTATGTTTTGAATTCATAAGGAGAACATCCATATCTGGGAACTGGAAGACCAACACCGGTTCAGCCATGCTTGAACAGGTGGCCATGACTGACAGGTAAGTCCTGAAAGGGAATTTCACACTGCAGCACATAAATGAAAATGTTATTCTGACATCCCAATGCAAAAACAAGAAACACAGCGTCGAATTACTGACTTGTACATGCGTATCATTCAATGGAAATGTGAAGAACTAGTTTGGGTTGTGTGCATAGTTGCACATTCTGTGGAAATTCAAACAACTGTTATCTGAGCAGGAGTATTTGGTGGAAACCACGACTAGCCACACTAGTGTAAATAGGCTTGCACTGGTGGCCAGTCAAGTCCTGTATTGTAGGTCTAGAAATCCAGTCTTCTTGCAGTGGCTACATATTCTCTAATGATGGCTATGTTTAGGTACAAGCTGTGGGTTGACACCTGCTCAGAGATCTTTGGAGGTCTGGACATCTGTGCAGTCAAGGCTATCCACGGGAAAGACGGCAAAGACTACATCACAGAGGTTAGATCATTTAGAAATGTAATCCATCGGGTTTACATAACATACACACACACACACACACACACACACACACACACACACACACACACACACACACACACACACACACATACACTACCGTTCAAAAGTTTGGGATCACCCAAACAATTTTGTGTTTTCCATGAAAAGTCACACTTATTCACAACCATATGTTGTGAAATGAATAGAAAATAGAGTCAAGACATTGACAAGGTTAGAAATAATGATTTGTATTTGAAATAAGATTTTTTTTACATCAAACTTTGCTTTCGTCAAAGAATCCTCCATTTGCAGCAATTACAGCATTGCAGACCTTTGGCATTCTAGCTGTTAATTTGTTGAGGTAATCTGGAGAAATTGCACCCCACGCTTCCAGAAGCAGCTCCCACAAGTTGGATTGGTTGGATGGGCACTTCTTTGAGCAGATTGAGTTTCTGGAGCATCACATTTGTGGGGTCAATTAAACGCTCAAAATGGCCAGAAAAAGAACTTTCATCTGAAACTCGACAGTCTATTCTTGTTCTTAGAAATGAAGGCTATTCCATGCGAGAAATTGCTAAGAAATTGAAGATTTCCTACACCGGTGTGTACTACTCCCTTCAGAGGACAGCACAAACAGGCTCTAACAGGTACTATTTAATGAAGATGCCAGTTGGGGACCTGTGAGGCGTCTGTTTCTCAAACTAGAGACTCTAATGTACTTATCTTCTTGCTCAGTTGTGCAACGCGGCCTCCCACTTCTTTTTCTACTCTGGTTAGAGCCTGTTTGTGCTGTCCTCTGAAGGGAGTAGTACACACCGGTGTAGGAAATCTTCAATTTCTTAGCAATTTCTCGCATGGAATAGCCTTCATTTCTAAGAACAAGAATAGACTGTCGAGTTTCAGATGAAAGTTCTCTTTTTCTGGCCATTTTGAGCGTTTAATTGACCCCACAAATGTGATGCTCCAGAAACTCAATCTGCTCAAAGAAGTGCCCATCCAACCAATCCAACTTGTGGGAGCTGCTTCTGGAAGCGTGGGGTGCAATTTCTCCAGATTACCTCAACAAATTAATAGCTAGAATGCCAAAGGTCTGCAATGCTGTAATTGCTGCAAATGGAGGATTCTTTGACGAAAGCAAAGTTTGATGTAAAAAAAATCTTATTTCAAATACAAATCATTATTTCTAACCTTGTCAATGTCTTGACTCTATTTTCTATTCATTTCACAACATATGGTGGTGAATAAGTGTGACTTTTCATGGAAAACACAAAATTGTTTGGGTGATCCCAAACTTTTGAACGGTAGTGTATATATATATATATCATCATCATCACCATCATTATCCAAACCGCTTACCCTGCTCTCAGGGTCGTGAGGATGCTGGAGCCTATCCCAGCAGTCATTAGATGGCAGGAGGGGAGACACCCTGGACAGGCTGCCAGGCCATCACAGGGCCTTTCACAAAACAAAACAAAATGCTGTTTTTTGGGGGGAAATGCTGTTTTCCCCCAGATGCAGTCTGGCTTCACCAGCTATCCTCACAAGGCAAGAGAGAAATATGTGCATGAGTGACAAAGGACTGCTCCACATTGGCTAGTTTTTTTTTTAAAACATTTAGGGAAAACATGACTGTGTACTTAAAATCTTGCTTTCATATCCCAGAATCCAAGGAGATAACAGGATTTTTTTCCCATCTGCTGTCACAAGTTTGATCTGATTTCAACACAATCATCTGACTTCACAACTCCAAATGATGGGTCACCAATCTACACAGATGACATCACACCTACACTGCCAATAACAAAATATACTTTGCTTTTTTTTTATATATATATATATATTTTGTCTCGAGAAACCTGACATATCTTTTATGATAGAATAGTAGTTAAGTTCCAGCTTATTTCATGGTGAACTCGTAAATTACCAGGAAAAAAATGACTTTATTGACAATCATTATTTAATACTATTATTATTATTATCATTTACACATTATTTATTAAAATCCAAGATGGCGACCATCATGGAAAGAATCGATGGGGGTGTTGGGTCTCTCAACTCCAATGCTGGGTCACCGAGATTGTCCACGCCACCTCCAGATCAGCCACACCAGAACAACCCCCTGTAGGGTCTCCCCGTAGAGACAATTCTCAATTTTTTAGACAGAGATAGAGACAATTCTCATTTTTTTATCTTACGATGAAATCTGCTTGCTCCGCTCAGTGTGCAAACAGATGGACATATGTCAGCGCATCTTGAACCAAGCTTTCCTAAGAATAGAGCGCTACCACATTCTGTGCCAGAGACAGTGAAAGCACAGTTGCCCAGGCGAGAGTCAGAGAGAAGGAACCACTCACTAGCTCGGCGGTCGGGAACCTATGGCTCGCGAGCCATATATGTCTCTTCCGGTGACGGCATATGGCTCCCAGACAATTTTGAGTTGAAAATTATTTTTTTTTCAAAAAAATCAGTTTGGAACTGATTTTAAAATACTTGTGATATTTCTTAATAATACTGTGTCATTTTAAAGTAAACAGAAATTAGTTTTGAAGATAAATTTCACGGGTCACGGGTCACCCGTGGGTCGGGTCGGGAACCAATGGCTCGCGAGCATGTCCGGGTCATTGTAAAGGTGAAGAAATCAATTTTATCAGATAGCCAACTAGTTTATCCGCTTCAACCCTTGTAACGGAAAAGATGGCGAAAAGAAAAAAAGACGATGATTACCGTGCATTCCAGGCTGCGTGGACAGAGGAATTTGCATTTGTGGAGAGAGCAGGATCTGCGGTATGTCTAATATGCAATGATAAAATTGCATCGATGAAACGGTCAAATATAAAGCGGCACTTCGATACGCACCATGCTTCATTTGCATCGAAATATCCAGCGGGGGACGGCAGGAAAAGGGCATGCGAGGAGCTACAGCGGAGAGTGCAGACGAGTCAGCAGCAACTACGTGTGTGGACCAAGCAAGGTGACGGGAATTCCGCTAGCTTTGCGGGGGCTTTGGCAATAGTAAGGAATGGAAAGTCATTCACAGATGGCGAGTATGCCAAAACATTCATGCTTGATGTGGCCAATGAACTGTTTGATGACTTCCCAAATAAAGACAAGATAATCAAACGAATAAAAGACATGCCCCTGTCAGCAAGAACTGTGCACGATCGTAGCATCATGATGGCAAATCAAGTCGAGGAAACACAAATTAAGGACATAAACGCCGGGACATACTTTTCTCTCGCGTTAGATGAGCCAACAGACGTTAACCATCTATCTCAGTGCAGTATCATTGCCAGGTATGCTGCAGGTGACACACTGCGTGAGGAAAGCTTGGCTGTTTTGCCAATGAAAGGGACAACAAGAGGAGAGGATTTATTCATGTCTTTCATGGAGTTTGCTAAAGAAAAAAAACTACCGATGGATAAACTTATTTCTGTCTGTACTGATGGTGCACCCTATATGTTGGGGAAGAACAAAGGATTTGTAGCGCTTCTCCGTGAACATGAAAAGAGAGCCATCCTAAGTTTTCATTGCATCCTGCACCAGGAGGCGCTTTGCGCTCAGACGTGTGGCCAGGAGCTTGGCGAGGTGATGTCTCTGGTCATTCGAGTGGTCAACTTTATTGTTGCCCGAGCTTTAAATGATCGCCAGTTTAAAGCTCTGTTAGAAGAAGTTGGGAATCATTATCCCGGTCTGCTTTTACACAGCAACGTGCGTTGGTTGTCAAGGGGGAAGGTGCTCAGCCGTTTTGCAGCTTGCCTGAGTGAAATCCGGACTTTTCTTGAAATGAAAGGCGTCAAGCATCCTGAGCTAGACAACACTGACTGGCTCCTGCAGTTTCACTATCTCGTGGACATAACTGGCCATCTGAACCAGCTCAATGTGAAAATGCAAGGTATTGGAAATACAATCTCATCCCTTCAACAAGCAGTGTTTGCATTTGAAAGCAAGCTGGAAGTCTTTCTCAGGGACATTGAAACAGGTCGTCTTCTGCACTTTGAAAGACTGCAACAATTTAGAGATGCATGCTTAGCAAGTGACTCCACTCAACATCTGGATCTCCAGCAGCTAGCTGGCTTTACGTTCAATCTCCTGCAGTCATTCAAAGCACGTTTTGGAGAATTTCGTGCGCGCACTGGTCTTTTCAAGTTCATCACTCATCCACATGAGTGTGCAGTGGACAAAATCGACCTGACATGCATCCCCGGGGTCTCTATCGGAGACTTTGAGCTGGAAGTTGCTGACCTGAAGGCATCAGACATGTGGATGAGTAAGTTCAAGTCACTTAATGGAGAGTTGGAAAGTCTTGCGCGACAGCGAGCAGAGCTGGCGAGGGAACACAAGTGGACAGAAATTAAAAATCTTCAACCTGAAGACCAGCTGATTCTTAAAACTTGGAACGAGCTTCCTGTGACATACCACACAATGCAGCGTGTGAGTATTGCCGTATTGACCATGTTTGGCTCTACATATGCATGTGAACAGTCTTTCTCGCATATGAGGAACATTAAGACCAACCTACGCTCACGTTTAACTGATGGAAGCCTCAACGCCTGCATGAAGCTCAACCTCACCACGTATGAACCAGACTACAAGGCCATCAGCAAAACCATGCAGCACCAGAAGTCGCATTAAAAGTAAGACATATTTAATTTATTATACGTTAAAAATACTATATGGCTCTCAATGAAATATATTTAGAAATATTTGGCTTTTATGGCTCTCCCAGTCAAAAAGGTTCCCGACCCCTGCACTAGCTCATCATGCTGACATCCTGGCTGCTGTGGAGACATGCCTCTCCCTGCTCAACATAACCTTCATGAAATACATAGACTCCAATCTCTGTTGCTTCATTCCTGGAAAGGTGATTGATGAGATTTACCGTGTGCTGCAGTATGTGAACTCCACACATGCACCGCAGCAAGCTCATAAGGTTCTACAGGAGCTCTAGGAGATCTTCTCCATGGCTATGGAGTACATTGATGAGAAGATTGTCCCTATCCTGAAGAAAAGGCTACCTGGGACAGACCTGTCTGGATGTCTCATCAGCTCTGCTCCAGTGGCAGGTCCATCTACCTCTCTGACCACCATGTCGCTTTTGGCCAAGAATATGCCATCACACTCCAAGATGACCAAGATCCAGCAGCAGGTGAAGGTCAACGGGCCATCCATGACCACCCTGCGGCGGGAGATGCAGGAGGTGTGCATCAAGCAGCTGGAGCAGCAGAAGCAGCTGCAGGACAAGGAGCAGAAGCTGCTGGAGCAGGCACAGGTCATCGGCGACCAGAACACATGCCTCGCTGAGCTGGAACACGAGCTTCGCCAACTGATGGACAGCAGCTCTGCAAATGTAGGAGGCGTGACCAGACCCAGTGCCCTGCTCCCTCCACATCCTCCAACACCGCCATTGTTGTCTTCCGCTGTCTCCAGCACCTCCAGTACAACCCTGGCAACCAGTGCTGTGGCCGCAGTAGCTGCTTAGCCACGGAGCCAGAAGATGAGGGCAGTATGTCACACAAACGTTTAAGGAAGAGCTCAGATCTCCCACGGCACTCCAAGCACCTGTGCAGCAAGAAATAAGTGGACGCTTAATGTGTTGTTCAGTTTCATTTCATTTACATTTGGTTTAGAGCTCGTCAATCACACCATTTCCCTTCTCCTTCCCGGCACCTGCCCAAATACTCCTGTACATTTCCAGTAATGTCCTGTGAGTTGAGTCAGAAGCATCCCTGTGTGCGTTGACAGTTGATATGTGTGTCTCCTGTCACATGCCATCCTCCCACTGTAATGCATATGCGCCACTCATCAGCATGTCTTCAGGTGGGCCCTGCAAACGATAGTGTTTAATTAAGTGTTGCTATTCACAGCTAAACCGAGATTTTGCACAACATTACAGGGTTAGTATCGTGTTTTCACTCTGCCGATTTGAGAAGCTTTTATGAAACGCACCTAAAAAGCGTTTTCATTTGCTCACTCAGTCAGTGAGGAAGAGGTTTGCCTCTCTTAAGAGTTCGTTTGAAGTAACATAAAAGTTACTGTACCAGGCTTAAAGGCGGCCTTTTTTCTTAGGAGCTCATGTTTCCAAATTGAGAAAAAATGGAGTCAAAGGAATTCATTTTAGGAGCCTGATATGTGAATATAATTAAAAATACTTCTTTCCATATATTTACAATTAAATTGTACAAGCGCTCTTTTTGTCAAGTCTTGAGCTCGAATAGATTTCTTTCTTGCAGCAAACGCCTCTACCACGGTATCTCTGTAGAACTCTTGCCAAATTGTGGTAATACGATTATCTTGAGTTTAATCTTGACTGACCCAAAATGGCTTCAAATTAGTTTTTCACCCCTACAGATAAGTATTAAGTGAAGGCGCCCATTGCCATGTGGAAAAAGAATTGAAAGTTAATAACTGTTAAATCAGTGTGCAGTCGTCTAATTCATCCTTGCTATTCCCAACTTCAGTTGAGTGCAATATATATGTTCCAAAAAAAAATCTCCATCTTATTTTGCTTGTAGATAGGTTGTCTAAATCTGCAGCCCAGGACAGACGAGTTCAGGTAGAGCCAGCTCTTTAGTCATAATGAGAAGGATGCAGCGTTGAGAGTATTCACTGTTGCGAAGCAATTTGTCAGAGGATACTCTGTTGATTTAAACTTGCTTTTCTTCGTTTCATACTGTGATTAGTACCCTTGTGGTCCTGCTCGGCAGAGGGCCTAACAAAGTGGCTGATCGTATTTTTGATGGAATTCTCCTCTTCAATCCATTGTGCCTCAGTTACCATGAGAGAAATTCTTCTGTCCCCTGGTTCATGAGAAAATATGTCAGTGATTATGTGACTCTGTGACTTTTCAAGAACACAGGAAGTTTCTTCCCGGGGGGTTTCAGACAGATCTTCTCTTGTCCTCTTGGTTCTTGTGACTATCAACACATTGTCTCTCTCCTCTGCTATGTAGATATATGTTCACGTTTGCCCAAATCTGTCACAAATGACTGTCAATACACACACACACACACACACACACACACACACACACATATATATATATATATATG